>NC_082716.1:93314193-93618278 GCF_030144855.1 Hypanus sabinus | reverse complement strand
ATGAGTGTGCTACCTATTCTCCAGAAGTTACTTTCAGTAACATTACCTTCTCTACACAGTGGAACTTTAGCCTTTGCAGAATTGAACCAAGTCAATGGCCACCACAGTGTAAATGGTACCAGGTAGGTTACTGAATTCAGCTTGCATTGGAGTTTTCCATGGCACTGAACACTCTACATGCAATATCTATACAGTTCCAAACCACCCAGAGTAGTTATCTACATAACCTTACCACAGAATGCATTGAATATAAAGTAAAGCATTCTACTCGAAGGAGCGTACAGTTCAATTTTGCTGATAACTACTATGTGCTAACATGATGTAAACATTGTTAGCACACTAGCCATATGATTTAGAGTTGTTTGCAACCAATTTTATGAGTGTGCTACCTATGCTCCAGAAGTTACTTTCAGTAACTTTACCTTCTCTACACAGTGGAACTTTAGCCTTTGCAGAATTGAACCAAGTCAATGGCCACCACAGTGTAAATGGTACCAGGTAGGTTACTGAATTCAGCTTGCATTGGAGTATTCCATGGCACTGAGCACTCTACATGCAATATCTATACAGTTATAAATCACCCAGAGTAGTTATGTACACAACCTTACCACAGAATGCATTGAATAGAAAGTAATTCATTCAACTCAATGGAGTGTACAGTTCAATTTTGCTGATAACTACTATGTGCTAACATGATGTAAACATTGTTAGCTCACTAGCCATATGATTTAGAGTTGTTTGCAACCAATTTTATGAGTGTGCTACCTATTCTCCAGAAGTTACTTTCAGTAACATTACCTTCTCTACACAGTGGAACTTTAGCCTTTGCAGAATTGAACCAAGTCAATGGCCACCACAGTGTAAATGGTACCAGGTAGGTTACTGAATTCAGCTTGCATTGGAGTATTCCATGGCACTGAGCACTCTACATGCAATATCTATACAGTTCCAAACCACCCAGTGTAGTTATGTACAAAACCTTACCACAGAATGCATTGAATAGAAAGTAATTCATTCAACTCAATGGAGTGTACAGTTCAATTTTGCTGATAACTACTATGTGCTAACATGATGTAAACATTGATAGCACACTAACCATATGATTTAGAGATGTCTGCAACCAATTTTAAGAGTGTGCTACCTATGCTCCAGAAGTTACTTTCAGTAACTTTACCTTCTCTACACAGTGGAACTTTAGCCTTTGCAGAAGTAAGCCAAGTCAGTGGCTGATCCAAAGTAAAGGGTACCAGGGAGGTTACTGAATTCATCTTGCATTGGAGTATTCCATGTCACTGAGCACTCTACATGCAATATCTATACAGTTCCAAACCACCCAGAGTAGTTATGTACACAACCTTACCACAGAATGCATTGAATAGAAATTAATGCATTCAACTCAATGGAGAGTACAGTTCCATTTTGAAGATAACTACTATGTGATAACATGATGTAAACATTGTTAGCACAATAGCCATATGATTTACAGTTGTTTGGAACCAATTTTATGAGTGTGCTACCTATTCTCCAGAAGTTACTTTCAGTAACATTATCTTCTCTACACAGTGGAACTTTAGCCTTTGCAGAATTGAACCAAGTCAATGGCCATCACAGTGTAAATGGTACCAGTTAGGTTACTGAATTCAGCTTGCATTGGAGTTTTCCATGGCACTGTGCACTCTACATGCAATATCTACAGAGTTCCAAATCACCCAGAGTAGTTATGTACATAACCTTACCACAGAATGCATTGAATATAAAGTAATGCATTCTACTCGAAGGAGCGTACAGTTCAATTTTGCTGATAACTACTATGTGCTAACATGATGTAAACATTGTTAGCACACTAGCCATATGATTTAGAGTTGTTTGCAACCAATTTTATGAGTGTGCTACCTATGCTCCAGAAGTTACTTTCAGTAACTTTACCTTCTCTACACAGTGGAACTTTAGCCTTTGCAGAAGTAAGCCAAGTCAGTGGCTGATCCAAAGTAAATGGTACCAGGTAGGTTACTGAATTCACCTTGCATTGGAGTATTCCATGTCACTGAGCACTCTACATGCAATATCTATACAGTTCCAAACCACCCAGTGTAGTTATGTACACAACCTTACCACAGAATGCATTGAATAGAAAGTAATGCATTCAACTCAATGGAGTGTACAGTTCAATTTTGCTGATAACTACTATGTGCTAACATGATGTAAACATTGTTAGCACACTAGCCATATGATTTAGAGTTGTTCGCAACCAATTTTATGGGCGTGCTACCTATTCTCCAGAAGTTACTTTCAGTACTATTACCTTCTCTACACAGTGGAACTTTAGCCTTTGCAGAATTGAACCAAGTCAATGGCAATCACAGTGTAAATGGTACCAGGTAGGTTACTGAATTCAGCTTGCATTGGAGTATTCCATGGCACTGAGCACTCTACATGCAATATCTATACAGTTATAAATCACCCAGAGTAGTTATGTACACAACCTTACCACAGAATGCATTGAATAGAAAGTAATTCATTCAACTCAATGGAGTGTACAGTTCAATTTTGCTGATAACTACTATGTGCTAACATGATGTAAACATTGTTAGCACACTAGCCATATGATTTAGAGTTGTTTGCAACAATTTCATGAGTGTGCTACCTATTCTCCAGAAGTTACTTTCAGTAACATTACCTTCTCTACACAGTGGAACTTTAGCCTTTGCAGAATTGAACCAAGTCAATGGCCACCACAGTGTAAATGGTACCAGGTAGGTTACTGAATTCACCTTGCATTGGAGTATTCCATGTCACTGAGCACTCTACATGCAATATCTATACAGTTCCAAACCACCGAGTGTAGTTATGTACACAACCTTACCACAGAATGCATTGAATAGAAAGTAATGCATTCAACTCAATGGAGTGTACAGCTCAATTTTGCTGATAACTACTATCTGCTAACATGATGTAAACATTGTTAGCACACTAGCCATATGATTTAGAGTTGTTTGCAACCAATTTTATGAGTGTGCTACCTATTCTCCAGAAGTTACTTTCAGTAACATTACCTTCTCTACACAGTGGAACTTTAGCCTTTGCATAATTGAACCAAGTCAGTGGCTATTCCACTGTAAATGGTACCAGGTAGGTTACTGAATTCAGCTTGCATTGGAGTTTTCCATGGCACTGAGCACTCTACATGCAATATCTACACAGTTCCAAATCACTCAGAGTAGTTATGTACACAACCTTACCACAGAATGCATTGAATAGAAAGTAATTGATTCAACTCAATTGAGTATACAGTTCAATTTTGCTGATAACTACTATGTGCTAACATGATGTAAACATTGTTAGCACACTAGCCATATGATTTAGAGTTGTTCGCAACCAATTTTATGAGTGTGCTACCTATTCTCCAGAAGTTACTTTCAGTACCTTCTCTACACAGTGGAACTTCAGCCTTTGCCGAATTGAACCAAGTCAATGGCTGTTCCAATGTAAATGGTACCAGGTAGGTTACTGAATTCAGCTTGCATTGGAGTTTTCCATGGCACTGAACACTCTACATGCAATATTTATACAGTTCCAAACCACCCAGAGTAGTTATGTACATAACCTTACCACAGAATGCATTGAATATAAAGTAATGTATTCTACTCGAAGGAGCGTACAGTTCAATTTTGCTGATAGCTACTATGTGCTAACATGATGTAAACATTGTTAGCTCACTAGCCATATGATTTAGAGTTGTTTGCAACCAATTTTATGAGTGTGCTACCTATGCTCCAGAAGTTACTTTCAGTAACTTTACCTTCTCTACACAGTGGAAGTTTAGCCTTTGCAGAAGTAAGCCAAGTCAGTGGCTGATCCAAAGTAAATGGTACCAGGTAGGTTACTGAATTCACCTTGCATTGGAGTATTCCATGTCACTGAGCACTCTACATGCAATATCTATACAGTTCCAAACCACCCAGTGTAGTTATGTACACAACCTTACCACAGAATGCATTGAATAGAAAGTAATGCATTCAACTCAATGGAGTGTACAGTTCAATTTTGCTGATAGCTACTATGTGCTAACATGATGTAAACATTGTTAGCACACTAACCATATGATTTAGAGTTGTCTGCAACCAATTTTATGAGTGTGCTACCTATTCTCCAGAAGTTACTTTCAGTAACATTACCTTCTCTACACAGTGGAACTTTAGCCTTTGCAGAATTGAACCAAGTCAATGGCCACCACAGTGTAAATGGTACCAGGTAGGTTACTGAATTCAGCTTGCATTGGAGTTTTCCATGGCACTGAACACTCTACATGCAATATCTATACAGTTCCAAACCACCCAGAGTAGTTATCTACATAACCTTACCACAGAATGCATTGAATATAAAGTAAAGCATTCTACTCGAAGGAGCGTACAGTTCAATTTTGCTGATAACTACTATGTGCTAACATGATGTAAACATTGTTAGCACACTAGCCATATGATTTAGAGTTGTTTGCAACCAATTTTATGAGTGTGCTACCTATGCTCCAGAAGTTACTTTCAGTAACTTTACCTTCTCTACACAGTGGAACTTTAGCCTTTGCAGAATTGAACCAAGTCAATGGCCACCACAGTGTAAATGGTACCAGGTAGGTTACTGAATTCAGCTTGCATTGGAGTATTCCATGGCACTGAGCACTCTACATGCAATATCTATACAGTTATAAATCACCCAGAGTAGTTATGTACACAACCTTACCACAGAATGCATTGAATAGAAAGTAATTCATTCAACTCAATGGAGTGTACAGTTCAATTTTGCTGATAACTACTATGTGCTAACATGATGTAAACATTGTTAGCTCACTAGCCATATGATTTAGAGTTGTTTGCAACCAATTTTATGAGTGTGCTACCTATTCTCCAGAAGTTACTTTCAGTAACATTACCTTCTCTACACAGTGGAACTTTAGCCTTTGCAGAATTGAACCAAGTCAATGGCCACCACAGTGTAAATGGTACCAGGTAGGTTACTGAATTCAGCTTGCATTGGAGTATTCCATGGCACTGAGCACTCTACATGCAATATCTATACAGTTCCAAACCACCCAGTGTAGTTATGTACAAAACCTTACCACAGAATGCATTGAATAGAAAGTAATTCATTCAACTCAATGGAGTGTACAGTTCAATTTTGCTGATAACTACTATGTGCTAACATGATGTAAACATTGATAGCACACTAACCATATGATTTAGAGATGTCTGCAACCAATTTTAAGAGTGTGCTACCTATGCTCCAGAAGTTACTTTCAGTAACTTTACCTTCTCTACACAGTGGAACTTTAGCCTTTGCAGAAGTAAGCCAAGTCAGTGGCTGATCCAAAGTAAAGGGTACCAGGTAGGTTACTGAATTCATCTTGCATTGGAGTATTCCATGTCACTGAGCACTCTACATGCAATATCTATACAGTTCCAAACCACCCAGAGTAGTTATGTACACAACCTTACCACAGAATGCATTGAATAGAAATTAATGCATTCAACTCAATGGAGAGTACAGTTCCATTTTGCTGATAACTACTATGTGATAACATGATGTAAACATTGTTAGCACACTAGCCATATGATTTACAGTTGTTTGGAACCAATTTTATGAGTGTGCTACCTATTCTCCAGAAGTTACTTTCAGTAACATTATCTTCTCTACACAGTGGAACTTTAGCCTTTGCAGAATTGAACCAAGTCAATGGCCATCACAGTGTAAATGGTACCAGGTAGGTTACTGAATTCAGCTTGCATTGGAGTTTTCCATGGCACTGTGCACTCTACATGCAATATCTACAGAGTTCCAAATCACCCAGAGTAGTTATGTACATAACCTTACCACAGAATGCATTGAATATAAAGTAATGCATTCTACTCGAAGGAGCGTACAGTTCAATTTTGCTGATAACTACTATGTGCTAACATGATGTAAACATTGTTAGCACACTAGCCATATGATTTAGAGTTGTTTGCAACCAATTTTATGAGTGTGCTACCTATGCTCCAGAAGTTACTTTCAGTAACTTTACCTTCTCTACACAGTGGAACTTTAGCCTTTGCAGAAGTAAGCCAAGTCAGTGGCTGATCCAAAGTAAATGGTACCAGGTAGGTTACTGAATTCACCTTGCATTGGAGTATTCCATGTCACTGAGCACTCTACATGCAATATCTATACAGTTCCAAACCACCCAGTGTAGTTATGTACACAACCTTACCACAGAATGCATTGAATAGAAAGTAATGCATTCAACTCAATGGAGTGTACAGTTCAATTTTGCTGATAACTACTATGTGCTAACATGATGTAAACATTGTTAGCACACTAGCCATATGATTTAGAGTTGTTCGCAACCAATTTTATGGGCGTGCTACCTATTCTCCAGAAGTTACTTTCAGTACTATTACCTTCTCTACACAGTGGAACTTTAGCCTTTGCAGAATTGAACCAAGTCAATGGCAATCACTGTGTAAATGGTACCAGGTAGGTTACTGAATTCAGCTTGCATTGGAGTATTCCATGGCACTGAGCACTCTACATGCAATATCTATACAGTTATAAATCACCCAGAGTAGTTATGTACACAACCTTACCACAGAATGCATTGAATAGAAAGTAATTCATTCAACTCAATGGAGTGTACAGTTCAATTTTGCTGATAACTACTATGTGCTAACATGATGTAAACATTGTTAGCACACTAGCCATATGATTTAGAGTTGTTTGCAACAATTTCATGAGTGTGCTACCTATTCTCCAGAAGTTACTTTCAGTAACATTACCTTCTCTACACAGTGGAACTTTAGCCTTTGCAGAATTGAACCAAGTCAATGGCCACCACAGTGTAAATGGTACCAGGTAGGTTACTGAATTCACCTTGCATTGGAGTATTCCATGTCACTGAGCACTCTACATGCAATATCTATACAGTTCCAAACCACCGAGTGTAGTTATGTACACAACCTTACCACAGAATGCATTGAATAGAAAGTAATGCATTCAACTCAATGGAGTGTACAGCTCAATTTTGCTGATAGCTACTATCTGCTAACATGATGTAAACATTGTTAGCACACTAGCCATATGATTTACAGTTGTTTGCAACCAATTTTATGAGTGTGCTACCTATTCTCCAGAAGTTACTTTCAGTAACATTACCTTCTCTACACAGTGGAACTTTAGCCTTTGCATAATTGAACCAAGTCAGTGGCTATTCCACTGTAAATGGTACCAGGTAGGTTACTGAATTCAGCTTGCATTGGAGTTTTCCATGGCACTGAGCACTCTACATGCAATATCTACACAGTTCCAAATCACTCAGAGTAGTTATGTACACAACCTTACCACAGAATGCATTGAATAGAAAGTAATTGATTCAACTCAATTGAGTATACAGTTCAATTTTGCTGATAACTACTATGTGCTAACATGATGTAAACATTGTTAGCACACTAGCCATATGATTTAGAGTTGTTCGCAACCAATTTTATGAGTGTGCTACCTATTCTCCAGAAGTTACTTTCAGTACCTTCTCTACACAGTGGAACTTTAGCCTTTGCAGAAGTAAGCCAAGTCAGTGGCTGATCCAAAGTAAATGGTACCAGGCAGGTTACTGAATTCAGCTTGCATTGGAGTTTTCCATGGCACTGAGCACTCTACATGCAATATCTATACAGTTCCAAATCACCCAGAGTAGTTATGTGCACAACCTTACTACAGAATGCATTGAAAAGAAAGCAATTCATTCAACTCAATGGAGTGTACAGTTCAATTTTGCTGATAACTACTATGTGCTAACATGATGTAAACATTGTTAGCACACTAGCCATATGATTTAGAGTTGTTTGCAACCAATTTTATGAGTGTGCTACCTATTCTCCAGAAGTTACTTTCAGTAACATTACCTTCTCTACACAGTGGAACTTTAGCCTTTGCAGAAGTAAGCCAAGTCAGTGGCTGATCCAAAGTAAAGGGTACCAGGTAGGTTACTGAATTCACCTTGCATTGGAGTATTCCATGTCACTGAGCACTCTACATGCAATATCTATACAGTTCCAAACCACCCAGAGTAGTTATGTACACAACCTTACCACAGAATGCATTGAATAGAAATTAATGCATTCAACTCAATGGAGAGTACAGTTCCATTTTGCTGATAACTACTATGTGATAACATGATGTAAACATTGTTAGCACACTAGCCATATGATTTAGAGTTGTTTGGAACCAATTTTATGAGTGTGCTACCTATTCTCCAGAAGTTACTTTCAGTAACATTATCTTCTCTACACAGTGGAACTTTAGCCTTTGCAGAATTGAACCAAGTCAATGGCCATCACAGTGTAAATGGTACCAGGTAGGTTACTGAATTCAGCTTGCATTGGAGTTTTCCATGGCACTGTGCACTCTACATGCAATATCTACAGAGTTCCAAATCACCCAGAGTAGTTATGTACATAACCTTACCACAGAATGCATTGAATATAAAGTAATGCATTCTACTCGAAGGAGCGTACAGTTCAATTTTGCTGATAACTACTATGTGCTAACATGATGTAAACATTGTTAGCACACTAGCCATATGATTTAGAGTTGTTTGCAACCAATTTTATGAGTGTGCTACCTATGCTCCAGAAGTTACTTTCAGTAACTTTACCTTCTCTACACAGTGGAACTTTAGCCTTTGCAGAAGTGAGCCAAGTCAGTGGCTGATCCAAAGTAAATGGTACCAGCATGGTTACAGAATTCAGCTTGCATTGGAATTTTCCATGGCACTGAGCACTCTACATGCAATAACTACACCGTTCCAAATCACCCAGAGTAGTTATGTACACAACCTTACCACAGAATGCATTGAATAGAAAGTAATTCATTCAACTCAATTGAGTGTACAGTTCAATTTTGCTGATAACTACTATGTGCTAACATGATGTAAACATTGTTAGCACACTAGCCATATGATTTAGAGTTGTTTGCAACCAATTTTATGAGTGTGCTACCTATTCTCCAGAAGTTACTTTCAGTAACATTACCTTCTCTACACAGTGGAACTTTAGCCTTTGCAGAATTGAACCATGTCAATGGCCACCACAGTGTAAATGGTACCAGGTAGGTTACTGAATTCAGCTTGCATTGGAGTTTTCCATGGCACTGAACACTCTACATGCAATATCTATACAGTTCCAAACCACCCAGAGTAGTTATGTACATAACCTTACCACAGAATGCATTGAATATAAAGTAAAGCATTCTACTCGAAGGAGCGTACAGTTCAATTTTGCTGATAACTACTATGTGCTAACATGATGTAAACATTGTTAGCACACTAGCCATATGATTTAGAGTTGTTTGCAACCAATTTTATGAGTGTGCTACCTATGCTCCAGAAGTTACTTTCAGTAACTTTACCTTCTCTACACAGTGGAACTTTAGCCTTTGCAGAAGTAAGCCAAGTCAGTGGCTGATCCAAAGTAAATGGTACCAGGTAGGTTACTGAATTCACCTTGCATTGGAGTATTCCATGTCACTGAGCACTCTACATGCAATATCTATACAGTTCCAAACCACCCAGTGTAGTTATGTACACAACCTTACCACAGAATGCATTGAATAGAAAGTAATGCATTCAACTCAATGGAGTGTACAGTTCAATTTTGCTGATAACTACTATGTGCTAACATGATGTAAACATTGTTAGCACACTAGCCATATGATTTAGAGTTGTTTGCAACCAATTTTATGAGTGTGCTACCTATTCTCCAGAAGTTACTTTCAGTAACATTACCTTCTCTACACAGTGGAACTTTAGCCTTTGCAGAATTGAACCAAGTCAATGGCCATCACAGTGTAAATGGTACAGGTAGGTTACTGAATTCAGCTTGCATTGGAGTTTTCCATGGCACTGAGCACTCTACATGCAATATCTACACAGTTCCAAATCACTCAGAGTAGTTATGTACACAACCTTACCACAGAATGCATTGAATAGAAAGTAATTGATTCAACTCAATTGAGTATACAGTTCAATTTTCCTGATAACTACTATGTGCTAACATGATGTAAACATTGTTAGCACACTAGCCATATGATTTAGAGTTGTTCGCAACCAATTTTATGAGTGTTCTACCTATTCTCCAGAAGTTACTTTCAGTAACATTATCTTCTCTACACAGTGGAACTTTAGCCTTTGCAGAATTGAACCAAGTCAATGGCCATCACAGTGTAAATGATACCAGGTAGGTTACTGAATTCAGCTTGCATTGGAGTTTTCTACGGTACTGAGCACTCTACATGCAATATCTATACAGTTCCAAACCACCCAGAGTAGTAATGTACATAACCTTACCACAGAATGCATTGAACATAAAGTAATGCATTCTACTCGAAGGAGCGTACAGTTCAATTTTGCTGATAACTACTATGTGCTAACATCATGTAAACATTGTTAGCACACTATCCATATGATTTAGCGATGTCTGCAACCAATTTTATGAGTGTGCTACCTATGCTCCAGAAGTTACTTTCAGTAACTTTACCTTCTCTACACAGTGGAACTTTAGCCTTTGCAGAAGTAAGCCAAGTCAGTGGCTAATCCAAAGTAAATGGTACCAGGCAGGTTACTGAATTCAGCTTGCATTGGAGTTTTCCATGGCACTGAGCACTCTACATGCAATATCTATACAGTTCCAAATCACCCAGAGTAGTTATGTGCACAACCTTACTACAGAATGCATTGAAAAGAAAGCAATTCATTCAACTCAATGGAGTGTACAGTTCAATTTTGCTGATAACTACTATGTGCTAACATGATGTAAACATTGTTAGCACACTAGCCATATGATTTAGAGTTGTTTGCAACCAATTTTATGAGTGTGCTACCTATTCTCCAGAAGTTACTTTCAGTAACATTACCTTCTCTACACAGTGGAACTTTAGCCTTTGCAGAATTGAACCAAGTCAATGGCCACCACAGTGTAAATGGTACCAGGTAGGTTACTGAATTCAGCTTGCATTGGAGTATTCCATGGCACTGAGCACTCTACATGCAATATCTATACAGTTATAAATCACCCAGAGTAGTTATGTACACAACCTTACCACAGAATGCATTGAATAGAAAGTAATTCATTCAACTCAATGGAGTGTACAGTTCAATTTTGCTGATAACTACTATGTGCTAACATGATGTAAACATTGTTAGCTCACTAGCCATATGATTTAGAGTTGTTTGCAACCAATTTTATGAGTGTGCTACCTATTCTCCAGAAGTTACTTTCAGTAACATTACCTTCTCTACACAGTGGAACTTTAGCCTTTGCAGAATTGAACCAAGTCAATGGCCACCACAGTGTAAATGGTACCAGGTAGGTTACTGAATTCAGCTTGCATTGGAGTATTCCATGGCACTGAGCACTCTACATGCAATATCTATACAGTTCCAAACCACCCAGTGTAGTTATGTACAAAACCTTACCACAGAATGCATTGAATAGAAAGTAATTCATTCAACTCAATGGAGTGTACAGTTCAATTTTGCTGATAACTACTATGTGCTAACATGATGTAAACATTGATAGCACACTAACCATATGATTTAGAGATGTCTGCAACCAATTTTAAGAGTGTGCTACCTATGCTCCAGAAGTTACTTTCAGTAACTTTACCTTCTCTACACAGTGGAACTTTAGCCTTTGCAGAAGTAAGCCAAGTCAGTGGCTGATCCAAAGTAAAGGGTACCAGGGAGGTTACTGAATTCATCTTGCATTGGAGTATTCCATGTCACTGAGCACTCTACATGCAATATCTATACAGTTCCAAACCACCCAGAGTAGTTATGTACACAACCTTACCACAGAATGCATTGAATAGAAATTAATGCATTCAACTCAATGGAGAGTACAGTTCCATTTTGAAGATAACTACTATGTGATAACATGATGTAAACATTGTTAGCACAATAGCCATATGATTTACAGTTGTTTGGAACCAATTTTATGAGTGTGCTACCTATTCTCCAGAAGTTACTTTCAGTAACATTATCTTCTCTACACAGTGGAACTTTAGCCTTTGCAGAATTGAACCAAGTCAATGGCCATCACAGTGTAAATGGTACCAGTTAGGTTACTGAATTCAGCTTGCATTGGAGTTTTCCATGGCACTGTGCACTCTACATGCAATATCTACAGAGTTCCAAATCACCCAGAGTAGTTATGTACATAACCTTACCACAGAATGCATTGAATATAAAGTAATGCATTCTACTCGAAGGAGCGTACAGTTCAATTTTGCTGATAACTACTATGTGCTAACATGATGTAAACATTGTTAGCACACTAGCCATATGATTTAGAGTTGTTTGCAACCAATTTTATGAGTGTGCTACCTATGCTCCAGAAGTTACTTTCAGTAACTTTACCTTCTCTACACAGTGGAACTTTAGCCTTTGCAGAAGTAAGCCAAGTCAGTGGCTGATCCAAAGTAAATGGTACCAGGTAGGTTACTGAATTCACCTTGCATTGGAGTATTCCATGTCACTGAGCACTCTACATGCAATATCTATACAGTTCCAAACCACCCAGTGTAGTTATGTACACAACCTTACCACAGAATGCATTGAATAGAAAGTAATGCATTCAACTCAATGGAGTGTACAGTTCAATTTTGCTGATAACTACTATGTGCTGACATGATGTAAACATTGCTAGCACACTAACCATGTGATTTAGAGTTGTCTGCAACCAATTTTATGAGTGTGCTACCTATGCTCTAGAAGTTACTTTCAGTAACTTTACCTTCTCTACACACTGGAACTTTAGCCTGTGCAGAAGTAAACCAAGTCAATGGCAGTTCCACTATAAATGGTACCAGGTAGGTTACTGAATTCAGCATGCATTGGAGTATTCCATGGCACTGAGCACTCTACATGCAATATCTATACAGTTCCAAATCACCCAGAGTAGTTATGTACACAACCTTACCACAGAATGCATTGAATAGAAAGTAATGCATTCAACTCAAAGGAGTGTACAGTTCAATTTTGCTGATAACTTCTATGTGCTAACATAATGTAAACATTGTTAGCACACTAACCAGATGATTTAGAGTTGTCTGCAAGCAATTTTATGTGTGTGCTACCTATTCTTTCAGTAACTTTACCTTCTCTACACAGTGGAACTTTAGCCTTTGCAGAATTGAACCAAGTCAATGGCAATCACAGTGTAAATGGTACCAGGTAGGTTACTGAATTCAGCTTGCATTGGAGTATTCCATGGCACTGAGCACTCTACATGCAATATCTATACAGTTATAAATCACCCAGAGTAGTTATGTACACAACCTTACCACAGAATGCATTGAATAGAAAGTAATTCATTCAACTCAATGGAGTGTACAGTTCAATTTTGCTGATAACTACTATGTGCTAACATGATGTAAACATTGTTAGCACACTAGCCATATGATTTAGAGTTGTTTGCAACAATTTCATGAGTGTGCTACCTATTCTCCAGAAGTTACTTTCAGTAACATTACCTTCTCTACACAGTGGAACTTTAGCCTTTGCAGAATTGAACCAAGTCAATGGCCACCACAGTGTAAATGGTACCAGGTAGGTTACTGAATTCACCTTGCATTGGAGTATTCCATGTCACTGAGCACTCTACATGCAATATCTATACAGTTCCAAACCACCGAGTGTAGTTATGTACACAACCTTACCACAGAATGCATTGAATAGAAAGTAATGCATTCAACTCAATGGAGTGTACAGCTCAATTTTGCTGATAACTACTATCTGCTAACATGATGTAAACATTGTTAGCACACTAGCCATATGATTTAGAGTTGTTTGCAACCAATTTTATGAGTGTGCTACCTATTCTCCAGAAGTTACTTTCAGTAACATTACCTTCTCTACACAGTGGAACTTTAGCCTTTGCATAATTGAACCAAGTCAGTGGCTATTCCACTGTAAATGGTACCAGGTAGGTTACTGAATTCAGCTTGCATTGGAGTTTTCCATGGCACTGAGCACTCTACATGCAATATCTACACAGTTCCAAATCACTCAGAGTAGTTATGTACACAACCTTACCACAGAATGCATTGAATAGAAAGTAATTGATTCAACTCAATTGAGTATACAGTTCAATTTTGCTGATAACTACTATGTGCTAACATGATGTAAACATTGTTAGCACACTAGCCATATGATTTAGAGTTGTTCGCAACCAATTTTATGAGTGTGCTACCTATTCTCCAGAAGTTACTTTCAGTACCTTCTCTACACAGTGGAACTTCAGCCTTTGCCGAATTGAACCAAGTCAATGGCTGTTCCAATGTAAATGGTACCAGGTAGGTTACTGAATTCAGCTTGCATTGGAGTTTTCCATGGCACTGAACACTCTACATGCAATATTTATACAGTTCCAAACCACCCAGAGTAGTTATGTACATAACCTTACCACAGAATGCATTGAATATAAAGTAATGTATTCTACTCGAAGGAGCGTACAGTTCAATTTTGCTGATAGCTACTATGTGCTAACATGATGTAAACATTGTTAGCTCACTAGCCATATGATTTAGAGTTGTTTGCAACCAATTTTATGAGTGTGCTACCTATGCTCCAGAAGTTACTTTCAGTAACTTTACCTTCTCTACACAGTGGAAGTTTAGCCTTTGCAGAAGTAAGCCAAGTCAGTGGCTGATCCAAAGTAAATGGTACCAGGTAGGTTACTGAATTCACCTTGCATTGGAGTATTCCATGTCACTGAGCACTCTACATGCAATATCTATACAGTTCCAAACCACCCAGTGTAGTTATGTACACAACCTTACCACAGAATGCATTGAATAGAAAGTAATGCATTCAACTCAATGGAGTGTACAGTTCAATTTTGCTGATAGCTACTATGTGCTAACATGATGTAAACATTGTTAGCACACTAACCATATGATTTAGAGTTGTCTGCAACCAATTTTATGAGTGTGCTACCTATTCTCCAGAAGTTACTTTCAGTAACATTACCTTCTCTACACAGTGGAACTTTAGCCTTTGCAGAATTGAACCAAGTCAATGGCCACCACAGTGTAAATGGTACCAGGTAGGTTACTGAATTCAGCTTGCATTGGAGTTTTCCATGGCACTGAACACTCTACATGCAATATCTATACAGTTCCAAACCACCCAGAGTAGTTATCTACATAACCTTACCACAGAATGCATTGAATATAAAGTAAAGCATTCTACTCGAAGGAGCGTACAGTTCAATTTTGCTGATAACTACTATGTGCTA
This sequence comes from Hypanus sabinus, assembly GCF_030144855.1. Taxonomy (NCBI): domain Eukaryota; kingdom Metazoa; phylum Chordata; class Chondrichthyes; order Myliobatiformes; family Dasyatidae; genus Hypanus; species Hypanus sabinus. Next base: position 93,602,958 of record NC_082716.1, on the reverse strand, counting down.
ACATGATGTAAACATTGTTAGCACACTAGCCATATGATTTAGAGTTGTTTGCAACCAATTTTATGAGTGTGCTACCTATGCTCCAGAAGTTACTTTCAGTAACTTTACCTTCTCTACACAGTGGAACTTTAGCCTTTGCAGAATTGAACCAAGTCAATGGCCACCACAGTGTAAATGGTACCAGGTAGGTTACTGAATTCAGCTTGCATTGGAGTATTCCATGGCACTGAGCACTCTACATGCAATATCTATACAGTTATAAATCACCCAGAGTAGTTATGTACACAACCTTACCACAGAATGCATTGAATAGAAAGTAATTCATTCAACTCAATGGAGTGTACAGTTCAATTTTGCTGATAACTACTATGTGCTAACATGATGTAAACATTGTTAGCTCACTAGCCATATGATTTAGAGTTGTTTGCAACCAATTTTATGAGTGTGCTACCTATTCTCCAGAAGTTACTTTCAGTAACATTATCTTCTCTACACAGTGGAACTTTAGCCTTTGCAGAATTGAACCAAGTCAATGGCCATCACAGTGTAAATGGTACCAGGTAGGTTACTGAATTCAGCTTGCATTGGAGTTTTCCATGGCACTGTGCACTCTACATGCAATATCTACAGAGTTCCAAATCACCCAGAGTAGTTATGTACATAACCTTACCACAGAATGCATTGAATATAAAGTAATGCATTCTACTCAAAGGAGCGTACAGTTCAATTTTGCTGATAACTACTATGTGCTAACATGATGTAAACATTGTTAGCACACTAGCCATATGATTTAGAGTTGTTTGCAACCAATTTTATGAGTGTGCTACCTATGCTCCAGAAGTTACTTTCAGTAACTTTACCTTCTCTACACAGTGGAACTTTAGCCTTTGCAGAAGTAAGCCAAGTCAGTGGCTGATCCAAAGTAAATGGTACCAGGTAGGTTACTGAATTCACCTTGCATTGGAGTATTCCATGTCACTGAGCACTCTACATGCAATATCTATACAGTTCCAAACCACCCAGTGTAGTTATGTACACAACCTTACCACAGAATGCATTGAATAGAAAGTAATGCATTCAACTCAATGGAGTGTACAGTTCAATTTTGCTGATAACTACTATGTGCTAACATGATGTAAACATTGTTAGCACACTAGCCATATGATTTAGAGTTGTTCGCAACCAATTTTATGGGCGTGCTACCTATTCTCCAGAAGTTACTTTCAGTACTATTACCTTCTCTACACAGTGGAACTTTAGCCTTTGCAGAATTGAACCAAGTCAATGGCAATCACTGTGTAAATGGTACCAGGTAGGTTACTGAATTCAGCTTGCATTGGAGTATTCCATGGCACTGAGCACTCTACATGCAATATCTATACAGTTATAAATCACCCAGAGTAGTTATGTACACAACCTTACCACAGAATGCATTGAATAGAAAGTAATTCATTCAACTCAATGGAGTGTACAGTTCAATTTTGCTGATAACTACTATGTGCTAACATGATGTAAACATTGTTAGCACACTAGCCATATGATTTAGAGTTGTTTGCAACAATTTCATGAGTGTGCTACCTATTCTCCAGAAGTTACTTTCAGTAACATTACCTTCTCTACACAGTGGAACTTTAGCCTTTGCAGAATTGAACCAAGTCAATGGCCACCACAGTGTAAATGGTACCAGGTAGGTTACTGAATTCACCTTGCATTGGAGTATTCCATGTCACTGAGCACTCTACATGCAATATCTATACAGTTCCAAACCACCGAGTGTAGTTATGTACACAACCTTACCACAGAATGCATTGAATAGAAAGTAATGCATTCAACTCAATGGAGTGTACAGCTCAATTTTGCTGATAGCTACTATCTGCTAACATGATGTAAACATTGTTAGCACACTAGCCATATGATTTACAGTTGTTTGCAACCAATTTTATGAGTGTGCTACCTATTCTCCAGAAGTTACTTTCAGTAACATTACCTTCTCTACACAGTGGAACTTTAGCCTTTGCATAATTGAACCAAGTCAGTGGCTATTCCACTGTAAATGGTACCAGGTAGGTTACTGAATTCAGCTTGCATTGGAGTTTTCCATGGCACTGAGCACTCTACATGCAATATCTACACAGTTCCAAATCACTCAGAGTAGTTATGTACACAACCTTACCACAGAATGCATTGAATAGAAAGTAATTGATTCAACTCAATTGAGTATACAGTTCAATTTTGCTGATAACTACTATGTGCTAACATGATGTAAACATTGTTAGCACACTAGCCATATGATTTAGAGTTGTTCGCAACCAATTTTATGAGTGTGCTACCTATTCTCCAGAAGTTACTTTCAGTACCTTCTCTACACAGTGGAACTTTAGCCTTTGCAGAAGTAAGCCAAGTCAGTGGCTGATCCAAAGTAAATGGTACCAGGCAGGTTACTGAATTCAGCTTGCATTGGAGTTTTCCATGGCACTGAGCACTCTACATGCAATATCTATACAGTTCCAAATCACCCAGAGTAGTTATGTGCACAACCTTACTACAGAATGCATTGAAAAGAAAGCAATTCATTCAACTCAATGGAGTGTACAGTTCAATTTTGCTGATAACTACTATGTGCTAACATGATGTAAACATTGTTAGCACACTAGCCATATGATTTAGAGTTGTTTGCAACCAATTTTATGAGTGTGCTACCTATTCTCCAGAAGTTACTTTCAGTAACATTACCTTCTCTACACAGTGGAACTTTAGCCTTTGCAGAAGTAAGCCAAGTCAGTGGCTGATCCAAAGTAAAGGGTACCAGGTAGGTTACTGAATTCACCTTGCATTGGAGTATTCCATGTCACTGAGCACTCTACATGCAATATCTATACAGTTCCAAACCACCCAGAGTAGTTATGTACACAACCTTACCACAGAATGCATTGAATAGAAATTAATGCATTCAACTCAATGGAGAGTACAGTTCCATTTTGCTGATAACTACTATGTGATAACATGATGTAAACATTGTTAGCACACTAGCCATATGATTTAGAGTTGTTTGGAACCAATTTTATGAGTGTGCTACCTATTCTCCAGAAGTTACTTTCAGTAACATTATCTTCTCTACACAGTGGAACTTTAGCCTTTGCAGAATTGAACCAAGTCAATGGCCATCACAGTGTAAATGGTACCAGGTAGGTTACTGAATTCAGCTTGCATTGGAGTTTTCCATGGCACTGTGCACTCTACATGCAATATCTACAGAGTTCCAAATCACCCAGAGTAGTTATGTACATAACCTTACCACAGAATGCATTGAATATAAAGTAATGCATTCTACTCGAAGGAGCGTACAGTTCAATTTTGCTGATAACTACTATGTGCTAACATGATGTAAACATTGTTAGCACACTAGCCATATGATTTAGAGTTGTTTGCAACCAATTTTATGAGTGTGCTACCTATGCTCCAGAAGTTACTTTCAGTAACTTTACCTTCTCTACACAGTGGAACTTTAGCCTTTGCAGAAGTGAGCCAAGTCAGTGGCTGATCCAAAGTAAATGGTACCAGGTAGGTTACTGAATTCACCTTGCATTGGAGTATTCCATGTCACTGAGCACTCTACATGCAATATCTATACAGTTCCAAACCACCCAGTGTAGTTATGTACACAACCTTACCACAGAATGCATTGAATAGAAAGTAATGCATTCAAATCAATGGAGTGTACAGTTCAATTTTGCTGATAACTACTATGTGCTAACATGATGTAAACATTGTTAGCACACTAGCCATATGATTTAGAGTTGTTCGCAACCAATTTTATGAGCGTGCTACCTATTCTCCAGAAGTTACTTTCAGTAACATTACCTTCTCAACACAGTGGAACTTTAGCCTTTGCAGAATTGAACCAAGTCAATGGCCATCACAGTGTAAATGGTACCAGGTAGGTTACTGAATTCAGCTTGCATTGGAGTATTCCATGGCACTGAGCACTCTACATGCAATATCTATACAGTTATAAATCACCCAGAGTAGTTATGTACACAACCTTACCACAGAATGCATTGAATAGAAAGTAATTCATTCAACTCAATGGAGTGTACAGTTCAATTTTGCTGATAACTACTATGTGCTAACATGATGTAAACATTGTTAGCACACTAGCCATATGATTTAGAGTTGTTTGCAACAATTTCATGAGTGTGCTACCTATTCTCCAGAAGTTACTTTCAGTAACATTACCTTCTCTACACAGTGTAACTTTAGCCTTTGCAGAACTGAACCAAGTCAATGGCCACCACAGTGTAAATGGTACCAGGTAGGTTACTGAATTCACCTTGCATTGGAGTATTCCATGTCACTGAGCACTCTACATGCAATATCTATACAGTTCCAAACCACCGAGTGTAGTTATGTACACAACCTTACCACAGAATGCATTGAATAGAAAGTAATGCATTCAACTCAATGGAGTGTACAGCTCAATTTTGCTGATAACTACTATGTGCTAACATGATGTAAACATTGTTAGCACACTAGCCATATGATTTAGAGTTGTTTGCAACCAATTTTATGAGTGTGCTACCTATTCTCCAGAAGTTACTTTCAGTAACATTACCTTCTCTACACAGTGGAACTTTAGCCTTTGCATAATTGAACCAAGTCAATGGCTGTTCCACTGTAAATGGTACCAGGTAGGTTACTGAATTCAGCTTGCATTGGAGGGTTCCATGGCACTGAGCACTCTACATGCAATATCTACACAGTTCCAAATCACTCAGAGTAGTTATGTACACAACCTTACCACAGAATGCATTGAATAGAAAGTAATTGATTCAACTCAATTGAGTATACATTTCAATTTTGCTGATAACTACTATGTGCTAACATGATGTAAACATTGTTAGCACACTAGCCATATGATTTAGAGTTGTTCGCAACCAATTTTATGAGTGTGCTACCTATTCTCCAGAAGTTACTTTCAGTACCTTCTCTACACAGTGGAACTTTAGCCTTTGCAGAAGTAAGCCAAGTCAGTGGCTGATCCAAAGTAAATGGTACCAGGCAGGTTACTGAATTCAGCTTGCATTGGAGTTTTCCATGGCACTGAGCACTCTACATGCAATATCTATACAGTTCCAAATCACCCAGAGTAGTTATGTGCACAACCTTACTACAGAATGCATTGAAAAGAAAGCAATTCATTCAACTCAATGGAGTGTACAGTTCAATTTTGCTGATAACTACTATGTGCTAACATGATGTAAACATTGTTAGCACACTAGCCATATGATTTAGAGTTGTTTGCAACCAATTTTATGAGTGTGCTACCTATTCTCCAGAAGTTACTTTCAGTAACATTACCTTCTCTACACAGTGGAACTTTAGCCTTTGCAGAATTGAACCAAGTCAATGGCCACCACAGTGTAAATGGTACCAGGTAGGTTACTGAATTCAGCTTGCATTGGAGTATTCCATGGCACTGAGCACTCTACTTGCAATATCTATACAGTTATAAATCACCCAGAGTAGTTATGTACACAACCTTACCACAGAATGCATTGAATAGTAAGTAATTCATTCAACTCAATGGAGTGTACAGTTCAATTTTGCTGATAACTACTACGTGCTAACATGATGTAAACATTGTTAGCTCACTAGCCATATGATTTAGAGTTGTTTGCAACCAATTTTATGAGTGTGCTACCTATTCTCCAGAAGTTACTTTCAGTAACATTACCTTCTCTACACAGTGGAACTTTAGCCTTTGCAGAATTGAACCAAGTCAATGGCCACCACAGTGTAAATGGTACCAGGTAGTTTACTGAATTCAGCTTGCATTGGAGTATTCCATGGCACTGAGCACTCTACATGCAATATCTATACAGTTCCAAACCACCCAGTGTAGTTATGTACAAAACCTTACCACAGAATACATTGAATAGAAAGTAATTCATTCAACTCAATGGAGTGTACAGTTCAATTTTGCTGATAACTACTATGTGCTAACATGATGTAAACATTGTTAGCACACTAACCATATGATTTAGAGATGTCTGCAACCAATTTTAAGAGTGTGCTACCTATGCTCCAGAAGTTACTTTCAGTAACTTTACCTTCTCTACACAGTGGAACTTTAGCCTTTGCAGAAGTAAGCCAAGTCAGTGGCTGATCCAAAGTAAAGGGTACCATGTAGGTTACTGAATTCACCTTGCATTGGAGTATTCCATGTCACTGAGCACTCTACATGCAATATCTATACAGTTCCAAACCACCCAGTGTAGTTATGTACACAACCTTACCACAGAATGCATTGAATAGAAATTAATGCATTCAACTCAATGGAGAGTACAGTTCCATTTTGCTGATAACTACTGTGTGCTAACATGATGTAAACATTGTTAGCACACTAGCCATATGATTTAGAGTTGTTTGGAACCAATTTTATGAGTGTGCTACCTATTCTCCAGAAGTTACTTTCAGTAACATTATCTTCTCTACACAGTGGAACTTTAGCCTTTGCAGAATTGAACCAAGTCAATGGCCATCACAGTGTAAATGGTACCAGGTAGGTTACTGAATTCAGCTTGCATTGGAGTTTTCCATGGCACTGTGCACTCTACATGCAATATCTACAGAGTTCCAAATCACCCAGAGTAGTTATGTACACAACCTTACCACAGAATGCATTGAATAGAAAGTAATTCATTCAACTCAATGGAGTGTACAGTTCAATTTTGCTGATAACTACTATGTGCTAACATGATGTAAACATTGTTAGCTCACTAGCCATATGATTTAGAGTTGTTTGCAACCAATTTTATGAGTGTGCTACCTATTCTCCAGAAGTTACTTTCAGTAACATTACCTTCTCTACACAGTGGAACTTTAGCCTTTGCAGAATTGAACCAAGTCAATGGCCACCACAGTGTAAATGGTACCAGGTAGGTTACTGAATTCAGCTTGCATTGGAGTATTCCATGGCAATGAGCACTCTACATGCAATATCTATACAGTTCCAAACCACCCAGTGTAGTTATGTACAAAACCTTACCACAGAATGCATTGAATAGAAAGTAATTCATTCAACTCAATGGAGTGTACAGTTCAATTTTGCTGATAACTACTATGTGCCAACATGATGTAAACATTGTTAGCACACTAACCATATGATTTAGAGATGTCTGCAACCAATTTTAAGAGTGTGCTACCTATGCTCCAGAAGTTACTTTCAGTAACTTTACCTTCTCTACACAGTGGAACTTTAGCCTTTGCAGAAGTAAGCCAAGTCAGTGGCTGATCCAAAGTAAATGGTACCAGGTAGGTTACTGAATTCACCTTGCATTGGAGTATTCCATGTCACTGAGCACTCTACATGCAATATCTATACAGTTCCAAACCACCCAGTGTAGTTATGTACACAACCTTACCACAGAATGCATTGAATAGAAAGTAATTGATTAAACTCAATTGAGTATACAGTTCAATTTTGCTGATAACTACTATGTGCTAACATGATGTAAACATTGTTAGCACACTGGCCATATAATTTAGAGTTGTTTGCAACCAATTTTATGAGTGTGCTACCTATTCTCCAGAAGTTACTTTCAGTAACATTACCTCTACACAGTGGAACTTTAGCTTTTGCAGAATTCAACCAAGTCAATGGACACCAGAGTGTAAATGGTACCAGGTAGGTTACTGAATTCAGCTTGCATTGGAGTTTTCCATGGCACTGAGCACTCTACATGCAATATCTATACAGTTCCAAACCACCCAGAGTAGTTATGTACATAACCTTACCACAGAATGCATTGAATATAAAGTAATGCATTCTACTCGAAGGAGCGTACAGTTCAATTTTGCTGATAGCTACTATGTGCTAACATGATGTAAACATTGTTAGCACACTAGCAATATGATTTAGAGTTGTTTGCAACCAATTTTATGAGTGTGCTACCTATGCTCCAGAAGTTACTTTCAGTAACTTTACCTTCTCTACACAGTGGAACTTTAGCCTTTGCAGAAGTAAGCCAAGTCAATGGCCATCACATTCTAAATGGTACCAGGTAGGTTACTGAATTCAGCTTGCATTGGAGTTTTCCATGGCACTGAGCACTCTACATGCAATATCTACACAGTTCCAAATCACCCAGAGTAGTTATGTACACAACCTTACCACAGAATGCATTGAATAGAAAGTAAATCATTCAACTCAATTGAGTGTACAGTTCAATTTTGCTGATAACTACAATGTGCTAACATGATGTAAACATTGTTAGCACACTAGCCATATGATTTAGAGTTGTTTGCAATCAATTTTATGAGTGTGCTACCTATTCTCCAGAAGTTATTTTCAGTAACATTACCTCTACACAGTGGAACTTTAGCCTTTGCAGAATTGAACCAAGTCAATGGCTGTTCCACTGTAAATGGTCCCAGGTAGGTTACTGAATTCAGCTTGCATTGGAGTTTTCCATGGCACTGAGCACTCTACATGCAATATCTATACAGTTCCAAATCAGCCAGAGTAGTTATGTGCACAACCTTACTACAGAATGCATTGAAAAGAAAGCAATTCATTCAACTCAATGGAGTGTACAGTTCAATGTTGCTGATAACTACTATGTGCTAACATGATGTAAACATTGTTAGCTCACTAGCCATATGATTTAGAGTTCTTTGCAATCAATTTTATGAGTGTGCTACCTATTCTCCAGAAGTTAGTTTCAGTAACATTACCTTCTCTACACAGTGGAACTTTAGCCTTTGCAGAATTGAACCAAGTCAATGGACACCAGAGTGTAAATGGTACCAGGTAGGTTACTGAATTCAGCTTGCATTGGAGTTTTCCATGGCACTGAGCACTCTACATGCAATATCTACACAGTTCCAAATCACCCAGAGTAGTTATGTACACAACCTTACCACAGAATGCATTGAATATAAAGTAATGCATTCTACTCGAAGGAGCGTACAGTTCAATTTTGCTGATAGCTACTATGTGCTAACATGATGTAAACATTGTTAGCACACTAGCAATATGATTTAGAGTTGTTTGCAACCAATTTTATGAGTGTGCTACCTATGCTCCAGAAGTTACTTTCAGTAACTTTACCTTCTCTACACAGTGGAACTTTAGCCTTTGCAGAAGTAAGCCAAGTCAATGGCCATCACATTCTAAATGGTACCAGGTAGGTTACTGAATTCAGCTTGCATTGGAGTTTTCCATGGCACTGAGCACTCTACATGCAATATCTACACAGTTCCAAATCACCCAGAGTAGTTATGTACACAACCTTACCACAGAATGCATTGAATAGAAAGTAAATCATTCAACTCAATTGAGTGTACAGTTCAATTTTGCTGATAACTACAATGTGCTAACATGATGTAAACATTGTTAGCACACTAGCCATATGATTTAGAGTTGTTTGCAATCAATTTTATGAGTGTGCTACCTATTCTCCAGAAGTTATTTTCAGTAACATTACCTCTACACAGTGGAACTTTAGCCTTTGCAGAATTGAACCAAGTCAATGGCTGTTCCACTGTAAATGGTCCCAGGTAGGTTACTGAATTCAGCTTGCATTGGAGTTTTCCATGGCACTGAGCACTCTACATGCAATATCTATACAGTTCCAAATCAGCCAGAGTAGTTATGTGCACAACCTTACTACAGAATGCATTGAAAAGAAAGCAATTCATTCAACTCAATGGAGTGTACAGTTCAATTTTGCTGATAACTACTATGTGCTAACATGATGTAAACATTGTTAGCACACTAGCCATATGATTTAAAGTTGTTTGCAACCAATTTTATGAGTGTGCTACCTATTCTCCAGAAGTTACTTTCAGTAACATTACCTCTACACAGTGGAACTTTAGCCTTTGCAGAATTGAACCAAGTCAATGGCTGTTCCACAGTAAATGGTACCAGTTAGGTTACTGAATTCAGCTTGCATTGGAGTTTTCCATGGCACTGAGCACTCTACATGCAATATCTATACAGTTCCAAATCACCCAGAGTAGTTATGTACACAACCTCACCACAGAATGCATTGAATAGAAAGTAATTCATTCAACTCAATAGAGTGTACAGTTCAATTTTGCTGATAACTACTATGTACTAACATGATGTAAACATTGTTAGCACACTAGCCATATGATTTAGAGTTGTTTGCAACCAATTTTATGAGTGTGCTACCTATTCTCCAGAAGTTACTTTCAGTAACATTACCTTCTCTATAGAGTGGAACTTTAGCCTTTGCAGAATTGAACCAAGTCAATGGCCACCACAGTGTAAATGGTACCAGGTAGGTTACTGAATTCAGCTTGCATTGGAGTATTCCATGGCACTGAGCACTCTACATGCAATATCTATACAGTTCCAAACCACCCAGTGTAGTTATGTACAAAACCTTACCACAGAATGCATTGAATAGAAAGTAATTCATTCAACTCAATGGAGAGTACAGTTCCATTTTGCTGATAACTACTTTGTGCTAACATGATGTAAACATTGTTAGCACACTAACCATATGATTTAGAGTTGTCGGCAACCAATTTTATGAGTGTGCTACCTATTCTCCAGAAGTTACTTTCAGTAACATTACCTTCTCTACACAGTGGAACTTTAGACTTTGCAGAATTGAACCAAGTGAATGGCCACCACAGTGTAAATGGTACCAGGTAGGTTACTGAATTCAGCTTGCATTGGAGTTTTCCATGGCACTGAACACTCTACATGCAATATCTATACAGTTCCAAACCACGCAGAGTAGTTATGTACATAACCTTACCACAGAATGCATTGAATATAAAGTAATGCATTCTACTCGAAGGAGCGTACAGTTCAATTTTGCTGATAGCTACTATGTGCTAACATGATGTAAACATTGTTAGCAGACTAGCCATATGATTTAGAGTTGTTTGCAACCAATTTTATGAGTGTGCTACCTATGCTCCAGAAGTTACTTTCAGTAACTTTACCTTCTCTATAGAGTGGAACTTTAGCCTTTGCAGAATTGAACCAAGTCAATGGACACCGCAATGTAAATGGTACCAGGTAGGTTACTGAATTCAGCTTGCATTGGAGTTTTCCATGGCACTGAGCACTCTACATGCAATATCTACACAGTTCCAAATCACCCAGAGTAGTTATGTACACAACCTTACCACAGAATGCATTGAATAGAAAGTAAATCATTCAACTCAATTGAGTGTACAGTTCAATTTTGCTGATAACTACTATGTGCTAACATGATGTAAACATTGTTAGCACACTAGCCATATGATTTACAGCTGTTTGCAACCAATTTTATGAGTGTGCTACCTATTCTCCAGAAGTTACTTTCAGTAACATTACCTTCTCTACACAGTGGAACTTTAGACTTTGCAGAATTGAACCAAGTCAATGGCTGTTCCACTGTAAATGGTACCAGCATGGTTACAGAATTCAGCTTGCATTGGAATTTTCCATGGCACTGAGCACTCTACATGCAATAACTACACCGTTCCAAATCACCCAGAGTAGTTATGTACACAACCTTACCACAGAATGCATTGAATAGAAAGTAATTCATTCAACTCAATTGAGTGTACAGTTCAATTTTGCTGATAACTACTATGTGCTAACATGATGTAAACATTGTTAGCACACTAGCCATATGATTTAGAGTTGTTTGCAACCAATTTTATGAGTGTGCTACCTATTCTCCAGATGTTACTTTCAGTAACATTACCTTCTCTACACAGTGGAACTTTAGCCTTTGCAGAATTGAACCATGTCAATGGCCACCACAGTGTAAATGGTACCAGGTAGGTTACTGAATTCAGCTTGCATTGGAGTTTTCCATGGCACTGAACACTCTACATGCAATATCTATACAGTTCCAAACCACCCAGAGTAGTTATGTACATAACCTTACCACAGAATGCATTGAATATAAAGTAATGCATTCTACTCGAAGGAGCGTACAGTTCAATTTTGCTGATAGCTACTATGTGCTAACATGATGTAAACATTGTTAGCACACTAGCCATATGATTTAGAGTTGTTTGCAACCAATTTTATGAGTGTGCTACCTATGCTCCAGAAGTTACTTTCAGTAACTTTACCTTCTCTACACAGTGGAACTTTAGCCTTCGCAGAAGTAAGCCAAGTCAATGGCCATCACATTCTAAATGGTACCAGGTAGGTTACTGAATTCAGCTTGCATTGGAGTTTTCCATGGCACTGAGCACTCTACATGCAATATCTACACAGTTCCAAATCACCCAGAGTAGTTATGTACACAACCTTACCACAGAATGCATTGAATAGAAAGTAAATCATTCAACTCAATTGAGTGTACAGTTCAATTTTGCTGATAACTACAATGTGCTAACATGATGTAAACATTGTTAGCACACTAGCCATATGATTTAGAGTTGTTTGCAATCAATTTTATGAGTGTGCTACCTATTCTCCAGAAGTTATTTTCAGTAACATTACCTCTACACAGTGGAACTTTAGCCTTTGCAGAATTGAACCAAGTCAATGGCTGTTCCACTGTAAATGGTCCCAGGTAGGTTACTGAATTCAGCTTGCATTGGAGTTTTCCATGGCACTGAGCACTCTACATGCAATATCTATACAGTTCCAAATCAGCCAGAGTAGTTATGTGCACAACCTTACTACAGAATGCATTGAAAAGAAAGCAATTCATTCAACTCAATGGAGTGTACAGTTCAATTTTGCTGATAACTACTATGTGCTAACATGATGTAAACATTGTTAGCACACTAGCCATATGATTTAAAGTTGTTTGCAACCAATTTTATGAGTGTGCTACCTATTCTCCAGAAGTTACTTTCAGTAACATTACCTCTACACAGTGGAACTTTAGCCTTTGCAGAATTGAACCAAGTCAATGGCTGTTCCACAGTAAATGGTACCAGTTAGGTTACTGAATTCAGCTTGCATTGGAGTTTTCCATGGCACTGAGCACTCTACATGCAATATCTATACAGTTCCAAATCACCCAGAGTAGTTATGTACACAACCTCACCACAGAATGCATTGAATAGAAAGTAATTCATTCAACTCAATAGAGTGTACAGTTCAATTTTGCTGATAACTACTATGTACTAACATGATGTAAACATTGTTAGCACACTAGCCATATGATTTAGAGTTGTTTGCAACCAATTTTATGAGTGTGCTACCTATTCTCCAGAAGTTACTTTCAGTAACATTACCTTCTCTATAGAGTGGAACTTTAGCCTTTGCAGAATTGAACCAAGTCAATGGCCACCACAGTGTAAATGGTACCAGGTAGGTTACTGAATTCAGCTTGCATTGGAGTATTCCATGGCACTGAGCACTCTACATGCAATATCTATACAGTTCCAAACCACCCAGTGTAGTTATGTACAAAACCTTACCACAGAATGCATTGAATAGAAAGTAATTCATTCAACTCAATGGAGAGTACAGTTCCATTTTGCTGATAACTACTTTGTGCTAACATGATGTAAACATTGTTAGCACACTAACCATATGATTTAGAGTTGTCTGCAACCAATTTTATGAGTGTGCTACCTATTCTCCAGAAGTTACTTTCAGTAACATTACCTTCTCTACACAGTGGAACTTTAGACTTTGCAGAATTGAACCAAGTGAATGGCCACCACAGTGTAAATGGTACCAGGTAGGTTACTGAATTCAGCTTGCATTGGAGTTTTCCATGGCACTGAACACTCTACATGCAATATCTATACAGTTCCAAACCACGCAGAGTAGTTATGTACATAACCTTACCACAGAATGCATTGAATATAAAGTAATGCATTCTACTCGAAGGAGCGTACAGTTCAATTTTGCTGATAGCTACTATGTGCTAACATGATGTAAACATTGTTAGCAGACTAGCCATATGATTTAGAGTTGTTTGCAACCAATTTTATGAGTGTGCTACCTATGCTCCAGAAGTTACTTTCAGTAACTTTACCTTCTCTACACAGTGGAACTTTAGCCTTTGCAGAAGTAAGCCAAGTCAATGGCCATCACATTCTAAATGGTACCAGGTAGGTTACTGAATTCAGCTTGCATTGGAGTTTTCCATGGCACTGAGCACTCTACATGCAATATCTATACAGTTCCAAATCACCCAGAGTAGTTATGTACACAACCTCACCACAGAATGCATTGAATATAAAGTAATGCATTCTACTCGAAGGAGCGTACAGTTCAATTTTGCTGATAGCTACTATGTGCTAACATGATGTAAACATTGTTAGCAGACTAGCCATATGATTTAGAGTTGTTTGCAACCAATTTTATGAGTGTGCTACCTATGCTCCAGAAGTTACTTTCAGTAACTTTACCTTCTCTACACAGTGGAACTTTAGCCTTTGCAGAAGTAAGCCAAGTCAATGGCCATCACATTCTAAATGGTACCAGGTAGGTTACTGAATTCAGCTTGCATTGGAGTTTTCCATGGCACTGAGCACTCTACATGCAATATCTATACAGTTCCAAATCACCCAGAGTAGTTATGTACACAACCTCACCACAGAATGCATTGAATAGAAAGTAATTCATTCAACTCAATAGAGTGTACAGTTCAATTTTGCTGATAACTACTATGTACTAACATGATGTAAACATTGTTAGCACACTAGCCATATGATTTAGAGTTGTTTGCAACCAATTTTATGAGTGTGCTACCTATTCTCCAGAAGTTACTTTCAGTAACATTACCTTCTCTATAGAGTGGAACTTTAGCCTTTGCAGAATTGAACCAAGTCAATGGCCACCACAGTGTAAATGGTACCAGGTAGGTTACTGAATTCAGCTTGCATTGGAGTATTCCATGGCACTGAGCACTCTACATGCAATATCTATACAGTTCCAAACCACCCAGTGTAGTTATGTACAAAACCTTACCACAGAATGCATTGAATAGAAAGTAATTCATTCAACTCAATGGAGAGTACAGTTCCATTTTGCTGATAACTACTTTGTGCTAACATGATGTAAACATTGTTAGCACACTAACCATATGATTTAGAGTTGTCTGCAACCAATTTTATGAGTGTGCTACCTATTCTCCAGAAGTTACTTTCAGTAACATTACCTTCTCTACACAGTGGAACTTTAGACTTTGCAGAATTGAACCAAGTGAATGGCCACCACAGTGTAAATGGTACCAGGTAGGTTACTGAATTCAGCTTGCATTGGAGTTTTCCATGGCACTGAACACTCTACATGCAATATCTATACAGTTCCAAACCACGCAGAGTCGTTATGTACATAACCTTACCACAGAATGCATTGAATATAAAGTAATGCATTCTACTCGAAGGAGCGTACAGTTCAATTTTGCTGATAGCTACTATGTGCTAACATGATGTAAACATTGTTAGCAGACTAGCCATATGATTTAGAGTTGTTTGCAACCAATTTTATGAGTGTGCTACCTATGCTCCAGAAGTTACTTTCAGTAACTTTACCTTCTCTACACAGTGGAACTTTAGCCTTTGCAGAAGTAAGCCAAGTCAATGGCCATCACATTCTAAATGGTACCAGGTAGGTTACTGAATTCAGCTTGCATTGGAGTTTTCCATGGCACTGAGCACTCTACATGCAATATCTATACAGTTCCAAATCACCCAGAGTAGTTATGTACACAACCTCACCACAGAATGCATTGAATATAAAGTAATGCATTCTACTCGAAGGAGCGTACAGTTCAATTTTGCTGATAGCTACTATGTGCTAACATGATGTAAACATTGTTAGCAGACTAGCCATATGATTTAGAGTTGTTTGCAACCAATTTTATGAGTGTGCTACCTATGCTCCAGAAGTTACTTTCAGTAACTTTACCTTCTCTACACAGTGGAACTTTAGCCTTTGCAGAAGTAAGCCAAGTCAATGGCCATCACATTCTAAATGGTACCAGGTAGGTTACTGAATTCAGCTTGCATTGGAGTTTTCCATGGCACTGAGCACTCTACATGCAATATCTATACAGTTCCAAATCACCCAGAGTAGTTATGTACACAACCTCACCACAGAATGCATTGAATAGAAAGTAATTCATTCAACTCAATAGAGTGTACAGTTCAATTTTGCTGATAACTACAATGTGCTAACATGATGTAAACATTGTTAGCAGACTAGCCATATGATTTAGAGTTGTTTGCAACCAATTTTATGAGTGTGCTACCTATGCTCCAGAAGTTACTTTCAGTAACTTTACCTTCTCTACACAGTGGAACTTTAGCCTTTGCAGAAGTAAGCCAAGTCAATGGCCATCACATTCTATATGGTACCAGGTAGGTTACTGAATTCAGCTTGCATTGGAGTTTTCCATGGCACTGAGCACTCTACATGCAATATCTACACAGTTCCAAATCACCCAGAGTAGTTATGTACACAACCTTACCACAGAATGCATTGAATAGAAAGTAAATCATTCAACTCAATTGAGTGTACAGTTCAATTTTGCTGATAACTACAATGTGCTAACATGATGTAAACATTGTTAGCACACTAGCCATATGATTTAGAGTTGTTTGCAATCAATTTTATGAGTGTGCTACCTATTCTCCAGAAGTTATTTTCAGTAACATTACCTCTACACAGTGGAACTTTAGCCTTTGCAGAATTGAACCAAGTCAATGGCTGTTCCACTGTAAATGGTCCCAGGTAGGTTACTGAATTCAGCTTGCATTGGAGTTTTCCATGGCACTGAGCACTCTACATGCAATATCTATACAGTTCCAAATCAGCCAGAGTAGTTATGTGCACAACCTTACTACAGAATGCATTGAAAAGAAAGCAATTCATTCAACTCAATGGAGTGTACAGTTCAATTTTGCTGATAACTACTATGTGCTAACATGATGTAAACATTGTTAGCACACTAGCCATATGATTTAAAGTTGTTTGCAACCAATTTTATGAGTGTGCTACCTATTCTCCAGAAGTTACTTTCAGTAACATTACCTCTACACAGTGGAACTTTAGCCTTTGCAGAATTGAACCAAGTCAATGGCTGTTCCACAGTAAATGGTACCAGTTAGGTTACTGAATTCAGCTTGCATTGGAGTTTTCCATGGCACTGAGCACTCTACATGCAATTTCTATACAGTTCCAAACCACCCAGTGTAGTTATGTACAAAACCTTACCACAGAATGCATTGAATAGAAAGTAATTCATTCAACTCAATGGAGAGTACAGTTCCATTTTGCTGATAACTACTTTGTGCTAACATGATGTAAACATTGTTAGCACACTAACCATATGATTTAGAGTTGTCTGCAACCAATTTTATGAGTGTGCTACCTATTCTCCAGAAGTTACTTTCAGTAACATTACCTTCTCTACACAGTGGAACTTTAGACTTTGCAGAATTGAACCAAGTGAATGGCCACCACAGTGTAAATGGTACCAGGTAGGTTACTGAATTCAGCTTGCATTGGAGTTTTCCATGGCACTGAGCACTCTACATGCAATATCTACAGAGTTCCAAATCACCCAGAGTAGTTATGTACACAACCTCACCACAGAATGCATTGAATAGAAAGTAATTCATTCAACTCAATAGAGTGTACAGTTCAATTTTGCTGATAACTACTATGTACTAACATGATGTAAACATTGTTAGCACACTAGCCATATGATTTAGAGTTGTTTGCAACCAATTTTATGAGTGTGCTACCTATTCTCCAGAAGTTACTTTCAGTAACATTACCTTCTCTATAGAGTGCAACTTTAGCCTTTGCAGAATTGAACCAAGTCAATGGCCACCGCAGTGTAAATGGTACCAGGTAGGTTACTGAATTCAGCTTGCATTGGAGTATTCCATGGCACTGAGCACTCTACATGCAATATCTATACAGTTCCAAACCACCCAGTGTAGTTATGTACAAAACCTTACCACAGAATGCATTGAATAGAAAGTAATTCATTCAACTCAATGGAGTGTACAGTTCAATTTTGCTGATAACTACTTTGTGCTAACATGCTGTAAACATTGTTAGCACACTAACCATATGATTCAGAGTTGTCTGCAACCAATTTTACGAGTGTGCTACCTATTCTCCAGAAGTTACTTTCAGTAACATTACCTTCTCTACACAGTGGAACTTTAGCGTTTGCAGAAGTAAGCCAAGTCAGTGGCTGTTCCACTGTAAATGGTACCAGGTAGGTTACTGAATTCAGCTTGCATTGGAGTATTCCATGGCACTGAGCACTCTACATGCAATATCTATACAGTTCCAAACCACCCAGTGTAGTTATGTACACAACCTTACCACAGAATGCATTGAATAGAAAGTAATGCATTCAACTCAATGGAGTGTACAGTTCAATTTTGCTGATAGCTACTATGTGCTAACATGATGTAAACATTGTTAGCACACTAGCCATATGATTTAGAGTTGTTTGCAACCAATTTTATGAGTGTGCTACCTATTCTCCAGAAGTTACTTTCAGTAACATTACCTTCTCTACACAGTGGAACTTTAGCCTTTGCAGAATTGAAACAAGTCAATGGCCACCACAGTGTAAATGGTACCAGGTAGGTTACTGAATTCAGCTTGCATTGGAGTATTCCATGGCACTGAGCACTCTACATGCAATATCTATACAGTTCCAAACCACCCAGTGTAGTTATGTACAAAACCTTACCACAGAATGCATTGAATAGAAAGTAATTCATTCAACTCAATGGAGAGTACAGTTCCATTTTGCTGATAACTACTTTGTGCTAACATGATGTAAACATTGTTAGCACACTAACCATATGATTTAGAGTTGTCTGCAACCAATTTTATGAGTGTGCTACCTATTCTCCAGAAGTTACTTTCAGTAACATTACCTTCTCTACACAGTGGAACTTTAGACTTTGCAGAATTGAACCAAGTGAATGGCCACCACAGTGTAAATGGTACCAGGTAGGTTACTGAATTCAGCTTGCATTGGAGTTTTCCATGGCACTGAACACTCTACATGCAATATCTATACAGTTCCAAACCACGCTGAGTAGTTATGTACATAACCTTACCACAGAATGCATTGAATATAAAGTAATGCATTCTACTCGAAGGAGCGTAGAGTTCAATTTTGCTGATAGCTACTATGTGCTAACATGATGTAAACATTGTTAGCAGACTAGCCATATGATTTAGAGTTGTTTGCAACCAATTTTATGAGTGTGCTACCTATGCTCCAGAAGTTACTTTCAGTAACTTTACCTTCTCTACACAGTGGAACTTTAGCCTTTGCAGAAGTAAGCCAAGTCAATGGCCATCACATTCTAAATGGTACCAGGTAGGTTACTGAATTCAGCTTGCATTGGAGTTTTCCATGGCACTGAGCACTCTACATGCAATATCTATACAGTTCCAAATCACCCAGAGTAGTTATGTACACAACCTCACCACAGAATGCATTGAATAGAAAGTAATTCATTCAACTCAATAGAGTGTACAGTTCAATTTTGCTGATAACTACTATGTACTAACATGATGTAAACATTGTTAGCACACTAGCCATATGATTTAGAGTTGTTTGCAACCAATTTTATGAGTGTGCTACCTATTCTCCAGAAGTTACTTTCAGTAACATTACCTTCTCTATAGAGTGCAACTTTAGCCTTTGCAGAATTGAACCAAGTCAATGGCCACCGCAGTGTAAATGGTACCAGGTAGGTTACTGAATTCAGCTTGCATTGGAGTATTCCATGGCACTGAGCACTCTACATGCAATATCTATACAGTTCCAAACCACCCAGTGTAGTTATGTACAAAACCTTACCACAGAATGCATTGAATAGAAAGTAATTCATTCAACTCAATGGAGTGTACAGTTCAATTTTGCTGATAACTACTTTGTGCTAACATGCTGTAAACATTGTTAGCACACTAACCATATGATTCAGAGTTGTCTGCAACCAATTTTACGAGTGTGCTACCTATTCTCCAGAAGTTACTTTCAGTAACATTACCTTCTCTACACAGTGGAACTTTAGCGTTTGCAGAAGTAAGCCAAGTCAGTGGCTGTTCCACTGTAAATGGTACCAGGTAGGTTACTGAATTCAGCTTGCATTGGAGTATTCCATGGCACTGAGCACTCTACATGCAATATCTATACAGTTCCAAACCACCCAGTGTAGTTATGTACACAACCTTACCACAGAATGCATTGAATAGAAAGTAATGCATTCAACTCAATGGAGTGTACAGTTCAATTTTGCTGATAGCTACTATGTGCTAACATGATGTAAACATTGTTAGCACACTAGCCATATGATTTAGAGTTGTTTGCAACCAATTTTATGAGTGTGCTACCTATTCTCCAGAAGTTACTTTCAGTAACATTACCTTCTCTACACAGTGGAACTTTAGCCTTTGCAGAATTGAACCAAGTCAATGGCTGTTCCACAGTAAATGGTACCAGTTAGGTTACTGAATTCAGCTTGCATTGGAGTTTTCCATGGCACTGAGCACTCTACATGCAATATCTATACAGTTCCAAATCACCCAGAGTAGTTATGTACACAACCTCACCACAGAATGCATTGAATAGAAAGTAATTCATTCAACTCAATAGAGTGTACAGTTCAATTTTGCTGATAACTACTATGTACTAACATGATGTAAACATTGTTAGCACACTAGCCATATGATTTAGAGTTGTTTGCAACCAATTTTATGAGTGTGCTACCTATTCTCCAGAAGTTACTTTCAGTAACATTACCTTCTCTATAGAGTGGAACTTTAGCCTTTGCAGAATTGAACCAAGTCAATGGCCACCACAGTGTAAATGGTACCAGGTAGGTTACTGAATTCAGCTTGCATTGGAGTATTCCATGGCACTGAGCACTCTACATGCAATATCTATACAGTTCCAAACCACCCAGTGTAGTTATGTACAAAACCTTACCACAGAATGCATTGAATAGAAAGTAATTCATTCAACTCAATGGAGAGTACAGTTCCATTTTGCTGATAACTACTTTGTGCTAACATGATGTAAACATTGTTAGCACACTAACCATATGATTTAGAGTTGTCTGCAACCAATTTTATGAGTGTGCTACCTATTCTCCAGAAGTTACTTTCAGTAACATTACCTTCTCTACACAGTGGAACTTTAGACTTTGCAGAATTGAACCAAGTGAATGGCCACCACAGTGTAAATGGTACGAGGTAGGTTACTGAATTCAGCTTGCATTGGAGTTTTCCATGGCACTGAACACTCTACATGCAATATCTATACAGTTCCAAACCACGCTGAGTAGTTATGTACATAACCTTACCACAGAATGCATTGAATATAAAGTAATGCATTCTACTCGAAGGAGCGTAGAGTTCAATTTTGCTGATAGCTACTATGTGCTAACATGATGTAAACATTGTTAGCAGACTAGCCATATGATTCAGAGTTGTTTGCAACCAATTTTATGAGTGTGCTACCTATGCTCCAGAAGTTACTTTCAGTAACTTTACCTTCTCTACACAGTGGAACTTTAGCCTTTGCAGAAGTAAGCCAAGTCAATGGCCATCACATTCTAAATGGTACCAGGTAGGTTACTGAATTCAGCTTGCATTGGAGTTTTCCATGGCACTGAGCACTCTACATGCAATATCTATACAGTTCCAAATCACCCAGAGTAGTTATGTACACAACCTCACCACAGAATGCATTGAATAGAAAGTAATTCATTCAACTCAATAGAGTGTACAGTTCAATTTTGCTGATAACTACTATGTACTAACATGATGTAAACATTGTTAGCACACTAGCCATATGATTTAGAGTTGTTTGCAACCAATTTTATGAGTGTGCTACCTATTCTCCAGAAGTTACTTTCAGTAACATTACCTTCTCTATAGA
The DNA here is from genome assembly GCF_030144855.1 of Hypanus sabinus. Classification (NCBI taxonomy): domain Eukaryota; kingdom Metazoa; phylum Chordata; class Chondrichthyes; order Myliobatiformes; family Dasyatidae; genus Hypanus; species Hypanus sabinus. Next base: position 93,581,068 of record NC_082716.1, on the reverse strand, counting down.
GTGCAACTTTAGCCTTTGCAGAATTGAACCAAGTCAATGGCCACCGCAGTGTAAATGGTACCAGGTAGGTTACTGAATTCAGCTTGCATTGGAGTTTACCATGGCACTGAGCACTCTACATGCAATATCTATACAGTTCCAAATCACCCAGAGTAGTTATGTACACAACCTCACCACAGAATGCATTGAATAGAAAGTAATTCATTCAACTCAATGGAGTGTACAGTTCAATTTTGCTGATAACTACTATGTGCTAACATGATGTAAACATTGTTAGCACACTAGCCATATGATTTACAGTTGTTTGCAACCAATTTTATGAGTGTGCTACCTATTCTCCAGAAGTTACTTTCAGTAACATTACCTTCGCTACACAGTGGAACTTTAGCCTTTGCCGAATTGAACCAAGTCAGTGGCTGATCCAAAGTAAATGGTACCAGGTAGGTTACTGAATTCACCTTGCATTGGAGTATTCCATGTCACTGAGCACTCTACATGCAATATCTATACAGTTCCAAACCACCCAGTGTAGTTATGTACACAACCTTACCACAGAATGCATTGAATAGAAAGTAATGCATTCAACTCAATGGAGTTTACAGTTCAATTTTGCTGATAGCTACTATGTGCTAACATGATGTAATCATTGCTAGCACACTGACCATATGATTTCGAGTTGTCGGCAACGAAATTTATGAGTGTGCTACCTATTCTCCAGAAGTCACTTTCAGTAACATTACCTTCTCTACACAGTGGAACTTTAGCCTTTGCAGAATTGAACCAAGTCAATGGCCATCACATTCTAAATGGTACCAGGTAGGTTACTGAATTCAGCTTGCATTGTAGTTTTCCATGGCACTGAGCACTCTACATGCAATATCTACACAGTTCCAAATCACCCAGAGTAGTTATGTACACAACCTTACCACAGAATGCATTGAATAGAAAGTAAATCATTCAACTCAATTGAGTGTACAGTTCAATTTTGCTGATAACTACTATGTGCTAACATGATGTAAACATTGTTAGCACACTAGCCATATGATTTAGAGTTGTTTGCAACCAATTTTATGAGTGTGCTACCTATTCTCCAGAAGTTACTTTCAGTAACATTACCTTCTCTACACAGTGGAACTTTAGACTTTGCAGAATTGAACCAAGTCAATGGCTGTTCCACTGTAAATGGTACCAGCTTGGTTACAGAATTCAGCTTGCATTGGAGTTTTCCATGGCACTGAGCAATCTACATGCAATAACTACACCGTTCCAAATCACCCAGAGTAGTTATGTACACAACCTTACCACAGAATGCATTGAATAGAAAGTAATTCATTCAACTCAATTGAGTGTACAGTTCAATTTTGCTGATAACTACTATGTGCTAACATGATGTAAACATTGTTAGCACACTAGCCATATGATTTAGAGTTGTTTGCAATCAATTTTATGAGTGTGCTACCTATTCTCCAGATGTTACTTTCAGTAACATTACCTCTACACAGTGGAACTTTCGCTTTTGCAGAATTGAACCAAGTCAATGGCTGTTCCACTGTAAATGGTCCCAGGTAGGTTACTGAATTCAGCTTGCATTGGAGTTTTCCATGGCACTGAGCACTCTACATGCAATATCTATACAGTTCCAAACCACCCAGTGCAGTTATGTACAAAACCTTACCACAGAATGCATTGAATATAAAGTAATGCATTCTACTCGAAGGAGCGTACAGTTCAATTTTGCTGATAACTACTATGTGCTAACATGATGTAAACATTGTTAGCACACTAGCCATATGATTTAGAGTTGTTTGCAACCAATTTTATGAGTGTGCTACCTATTCTCCAGAAGTTACTTTCAGTAACATTACCTTCGCTACACAGTGGAACTTTAGCCTTTGCCGAATTGAACCAAGTCAATGGCTGTTCCAATGTAAATGGTACCAGGTAGGTTACTGAATTCAGCTTGCATTGGAGTTTTCCATGGCACTGAACACTCTACATGCAATATCTATACAGTTCCAAACCACCCAGAGTAGTTATGTACATAACCTTACCACAGAATGCATTGAATATAAAGTAATGCATTCTACTCGAAGGAGCGTACAGTTCAATTTTGCTGATAACTACTATGTGCTAACATGATGTAAACATTGTTAGCACACTAGCCATATAATTTAGAGTTGTTTGCAACCAATTTTATGAGTGTGCTACCTATGCTCCAGAAGTTACTTTCAGTAACATTACCTTCTCTACACAGTGGAACTTTAGCCTTTGCAGAATTGAACCAAGTCAATGGCCATCACATTGTAAATGGTACCAGGTAGGTTACTGAATTCACCTTGCATTGGAGTATTCCATGTCACTGAGCACTCTACATGCAATATCTATACAGTTCTCAACCACCCAGTGTAGTTATGTACACAACCTTACAACAGAATGCATTGAATAGAAAGTAATGCATTCAACTCAATGGAGTGTACAGTTCAATTTTGCTGATAGCTACTATGTGCTAACATGATGTAAACATTGTTAGCACACTAACCATATGATTTAGAGTTGTCTGCAACCAATTTTATGAGTGTGCTACCTATCCTCCAGAAGTTACTTTCAGTAACATTACCTTCGCTACACAGTGGAACTTTAGCCTTTGCCGAATTGAACCAAGTCAATGGCTGTTCCAATGTAAATGGTACCAGGTAGGTTACTGAATTCAGCTTGCATTGGAGTTTTCCATGGCACTGAACACTCTACATGCAATATCTATACAGTTCCAAACCACCCAGAGTAGTTATGTACATAACCTTACCACAGAATGCATTGAATATAAAGTAATGCCTTCTACTCGAAGGAGCGTACAGTTCAATTTTGCTGATAACTACTATGTGCTAACATGATGTAAACATTGTTAGCACACTAGCCATATAATTTAGAGTTGTTTGCAACCAATTTTATGATTGTGCTACCTATTCTCCAGAAGTTACTTACAGTAACATTACCTTCTCTACACAGTGGAACTTTAGCCTTTGCAGAATTGAACCAAGTCAATGGCTGTTCCACTGTAAATGGTCCCAGGTAGGTTACTGAATTCAGCTTGCATTGGAGTTTTCCATGGCACTGAACACTCTACATGCAATATCTATACAGTTCCAAACCACGCAGAGTAGTTATGTACATAACCTTACCACAGAATGCATTGAATATAAAGTAATGCATTCTACTCGAAGGAGCGTACCGTTCAATTTTGCTGATAGCTACTATGTGCTAACATGATGTAAACATTGTTAGCAGACTAGCCATATGATTTAGAGTTGTTTGCAACCAATTTTATGAGTGTGCTACCTATGCTCCAGAAGTTACTTTCAGTAACTTTACCTTCTCTATAGAGTGGAACTTTAGCCTTTGCAGAATTGAACCAAGTCAATGGACACCGCAATGTAAATGGTACCAGGTAGGTTACTGAATTCACCTTGCATTGGAGTATTCCATGTCACTGAGCACTCTACATGCAATATCTATACAGTTCCAAATCAGCCAGAGTAGTTATGTACATAACCTTACCACAGAATGCATTGAATATAAAGTAATGCATTCTACTGGAAGGAGCGTACAGTTCAATTTTGCTGATAACTACTATGTGCTAACATGATGTAAACATTGTTAGCACACTAGCCATATGATTTAGAGTTGTTTGCAACCAATTTTATGAGTGTGCTACCTATGCTCCAGAAGTTACTTTCAGTAACTTTACCTTCTCTACACAGTGGAACTTTAGCCTTTGCAGAAGTAAGCCAAGTCAGTGGCTGATCCAAAGTAAATGGTACCAGGTAGGTTACTGAATTCACCTTGCATTGGAGTATTCCATGTCACTGAGCACTCTACATGCAATATCTATACAGTTCCAAACCACCCAGTGTAGTTATGTACACAACCTTACCACAGAATGCATTGAATAGAAAGTAATTCATTCAACTCAATGGAGTGTACAGTTCAATTTTGCTGATAACTACTTTGTGCTAACATGATGTAAACATTGTTAGCACACTAACCATATGATTTAGAGTTGTCTGCAACCAATTTTACGAGTGTGCTACCTATTCTCCAGAAGTTACTTTCAGTAACATTACCTTCTCTACACAGTGGAACTTTAGTGTTTGCAGAAGTAAGCCAAGTCAGTGGCAGTTCCACTGTAAATGGTACCAGGTAGGTTACTGAATTCAGCTTGCATTGCAGTATTCCATGGCACTGAGCACTCTACATGCAATACCTATACAGTTCCAAACCACCCATTGTAGTTATGTACACAACCTTACCACAGAAAGCATTGAATAGAAAGTAATGCATTCAACTCAATGGAGTGTAGAGTTCAATTTTGCTGATAGCTACTATGTGCTAACATGATGTAAACATTGTTAGTACACTAACCATATGATTTAGAGTTGTCTGCAACCAATTTTATGAGTGTGCTACCTATTCTCCAGAAGTTACTTTCAGTAATATTATCTTCTCTACACAGTGGAACTTTAGCCTTTGCAGAATTGAACCAAGTCAATGGACACCAGAGTGTAAATGGTACCAGGTAGGTTACTGAATTCACCTTGCATTGGAGTATTCCATGTCACTGAGCACTCTACATGCAATATCTATACAGTTCCAAACCACCCAGTGTAGTTATGTACACATCCTTACCACAGAATGCATTGAATAGAAAGTAATGCATTCAACTCAATGGAGTGTACAGTTCAATTTTGCTGATAACTACTATGTGCTAACATGATGTAAACATTGTTAGCACACTAGCCATATGATTTAAAGTTATTTGCAACCAATTTTATGAGTGTGCTACCTATTCTCCAGAAGTTACTTTCAGTAACATTACCTCTACACAGTGGAACTTTAGCCTTTGCAGAATTGAAACAAGTCAATGGCTGTTCCACTGTAAATGGTACCAGGTAAGTTACTGAATTCAGCTTGCATGGGAGTTTTCCATGGCACTGAGCACTCTACATGCAATATCTATACAGTTCCAAATCTCCCAGAGTAGTTATGTACACAACCTTACCACAGAATGCATTGAATAGAAAGTCGTTCATTCAACTCAATTGAGTGTACAGTTCAATTTTGCTGATAACTACTATGTGCTGACATGATGTAAACATTGTTAGCACACTAGCCATATGATTTAGAGTTGTTTGCAATCAATTTTATGAGTGTGCTACCTATTCTCCAGAAGTTACTTTCAGTAACATTACCTCTACACAGTGGAACTTTAGCCTTTGCAGAATTGAACCAAGTCAATGGCTGTTCCACTGTAAATGGTACCAGGTAGGTTACTGAATTCGGCTTGCATTGGAGTTTTCCATGGCACTGAGCACTCTACATGCAATATCTATACAGTTCCAAATCACCCAGAGTAGTTATGTACACAACCCTACCACAGAATGCATTGAATAGAAAGTCATTCATTCAACTCAATTGAGTGTACAGTTCAATTTTGCTGAGAGCTACTATGTGCTAACATGATGTAAACATTGTTAGCACACTAACCATATGATTTAGAGTTGTCTGCAACCAATTTTATGAGTGTGCTACCTATTCTCCAGAAGTTACTTTCAGTAACATTACCTTCTCTACACAGTGGAACTTTAGCCTTTGCAGAATTGAACCAAGTCAATGGCCATCACATTGTAAATGGTACCAGGTAGGTTACTGAATTCAGCTTGCATTGGAGTTTACCATGGCACTGAGCACTCTACATGCAATATCTATACAGTTCCAAATCACCCAGAGTAGTTATGTACACAACCTCACCACAGAATGCATTGAATAGAAAGTAATTCATTCAACTCAATGGAGTGTACAGTTCAATTTTGCTGATAACTACTATATGCTAACATGATGTAAACATTGTTAGCACACTAGCCATATGATTTAGAGTTGTTTGCAACCAATTTTATGAGTGTGCTACCTATTCTCCAGAAGTTACTTACAGTAACATTACCTTCTCTACACAGTGGAACTTTAGACTTTGCAGAATTGAACCAAGTCAATGGCTGTTCCACTGTAAATGGTACCAGCTTGGTTACAGAATTCAGCTTGCATTGGAGTTTTCCATGGCACTGAGCACTCTACATGCAATAACTACACCGTTCCAAATCACCCAGAGTAGTTATGTACACAACCTCACCACAGAATGCATTGAATAGAAAGTAATTCATTCAACTCAATGGAGTGTACAGTTCAATTTTGCTGATAACTACTATGTACTAACATGATGTAAACATTGTTAGCACACTAGCCATATGATTTAGAGTTGTTTGCAACCAATTTTATGAGTGTGCTACCTATTCTCCAGAAGTTACTTTCAGTAACATTACCTTCTCTATAGAGTGGAACTTTAGCCTTTGCAGAATTGAACCAAGTCAATGGCCACCACAGTGTAAATGGTACCAGGTAGGTTACTGAATTCAGCTTGCATTGGAGTATTCCATGGCACTGAGCACTCTACATGCAATATCTATACAGTTCCAAACCACCCAGTGTAGTTATGTACAAAACCTTACCACAGAATGCATTGAATAGAAAGTAATTCATTCAACTCAATGGAGTGTACAGTTCAATTTTGCTGATAACTACTTTGTGCTAACATGATGTAAACATTGTTAGCACACTAACCATATGATTTAGAGTTGTCTGCAACCAATTTTACGAGTGTGCTACCTATTCTCCAGAAGTTACTTTCAGTAACATTACCTTCTCTACACAGTGGAACTTTAGACTTTGCAGAATTGAACCAAGTCAATGGCTGTTCCACTGTAAATGGTACCAGCTTGGTTACAGAATTCAGCTTGCTTTGGAGTTTTCCATGGCACTGAGCACTCTACATGCAATAACTACACCGTTCCAAATCACCCAGAGTAGTTATGTACACAACCTTACCACAGAAAGCATTGAATAGAAAGTAATTCATTCAACTCAATTGAGTGTACAGTTCAATTTTGCTGATAACTACTATGTGCTAACATGATGTAAACATTGTTAGCACACTAGCCATATGATTTAGAGTTGTTTGCAATCAATTTTATGAGTGTGCTACCTATTCTCCAGAAGTTACTTTCAGTAACATTACCTTCTCTATAGAGTGGAACTTTAGCCTTTGCAGAATTGAACCAAGTCAATGGCCACCACAGTGTAAATGGTACCAGGTAGGTTACTGAATTCAGCTTGCATTGGAGTATTCCATGGCACTGAGCACTCTACATGCAATATCTATACAGTTCCAAACCACCCAGTGTAGTTATGTACAAAACCTTACCACAGAATGCATTGAATAGAAAGTAATTCATTCAACTCAATGGAGTGTACAGTTCAATTTTGCTGATAACTACTTTGTGCTAACATGATGTAAACATTGTTAGCACACTAACCATATGATTTAGAGTTGTCTGCAACCAATTTTACGAGTGTGCTACCTATTCTCCAGAAGTTACTTTCAGTAACATTACCTTCTCTACACAGTGGAACTTTAGCGTTTGGAGAAGTAAGCCAAGTCAGTGGCTGTTCCACTGTAAATGGTACCAGGTAGGTTACTGAATTCAGCTTGCATTGGAGTATTCCATGGCACTGAGCACTCTACATGCAATATCTATACAGTTCCAAACCACCCAGTGTAGTTATGTACACAACCTTACCACAGAATGCATTGAATAGAAAGTAATGCATTCAACTCAATGGAGTGTACAGTTCAATTTTGCTGATAGCTACTATGTGCTAACATGATGTAAACATTGTTAGCACACTAGCCATATGATTTAGAGTTGTTTGCAACCAATTTTATGAGTGTGCTACCTATTCTCCAGAAGTTACTTTCAGTAACATTACCTTCTCTACACAGTGGAACTTTAGACTTTGCAGAATTGAACCAAGTCAATGGCTGTTCCACTGTAAATGGTACCAGCTTGGTTACAGAATTCAGCTTGCTTTGGAGTTTTCCATGGCACTGAGCACTCTACATGCAATAACTACACCGTTCCAAATCACCCAGAGTTGTTATGTACACAACCTTACCACAGAAAGCATTGAATAGAAAGTAATTCATTCAACTCAATTGAGTGTACAGTTCAATTTTGCTGATAACTACTATGTGCTAACATGATGTAAACATTGTTAGCACACTAGCCATATGATTTAGAGTTGTTTGCAATCAATTTTATGAGTGTGCTACCTATTCTCCAGAAGTTACTTTCAGTAACATTACCTTCTCTATAGAGTGGAACTTTAGCCTTTGCAGAATTGAACCAAGTCAATGGCCACCACAGTGTAAATGGTACCAGGTAGGTTACTGAATTCAGCTTGCATTGGAGTATTCCATGGCACTGAGCACTCTACATGCAATATCTATACAGTTCCAAACCACCCAGTGTAGTTATGTACAAAACCTTACCACAGAATGCATTGAATAGAAAGTAATTCATTCAACTCAATGGAGTGTACAGTTCAATTTTGCTGATAACTACTTTGTGCTAACATGATGTAAACATTGTTAGCACACTAACCATATGATTTAGAGTTGTCTGCAACCAATTTTACGACTGTGCTACCTATTCTCCAGAAGTTACTTTCAGTAACATTACCTTCTCTACACAGTGGAACTTTAGCGTTTGCAGAAGTAAGCCAAGTCAGTGGCTGTTCCACTGTAAATGGTACCAGGTAGGTTACTGAATTCAGCTTGCTTTGGAGTATTCCATGGCACTGAGCACTCTACATGCAATATCTATACAGTTCCAAAGCACCCAGTGTAGTTATGTACACAACCTTACCACAGAATGCATTGAATAGAAAGTAATGCATTCAACTCAATGGAGTGTACAGTTCAATTTTGCTGATAGCTACTATGTGCTAACATGATGTAAACATTGTTAGCACACTAGCCATATGATTTAGAGTTGTTTGCAACCAATTTTATGAGTGTGCTACCTATTCTCCAGAAGTTACTTTCAGTAACATTACCTTCTCTACACAGTGGAACTTTAGACTTTGCAGAATTGAACCAAGTCAATGGCTGTTCCACTGTAAATGGTACCAGCTTGGTTACAGAATTCAGCTTGCATTGGAGTTTCCATGGCACTGAGCACTCTACATGCAATAACTACACCGTTCCAAATCACCCAGAGTAGTTATGTACACAACCTTACCACAGAATGCATTGAATAGAAAGTCATTCATTCAACTCAATTGAGTGTACAGTTCAATTTTGCTGATAACTACTATGTGCTAACATGATGTAAACATTGTTAGCACACTAGCCATATGATTTAGAGTTGTTTGCAATCAATTTTATGAGTGTGCTACCTATTCTCCAGAAGTTACTTTCAGTAACATTACCTTCTCTATAGAGTGGAACTTTAGCCTTTGCAGAATTGAACCAAGTCAATGGCCACCACAGTGTAAATGGTACCAGGTAGGTTACTGAATTCAGCTTGCATTGGAGTATTCCATGGCACTGAGCACTCTACATGCAATATCTATACAGTTCCAAACCACCCAGTGTAGTTATGTACAAAACCTTACCACAGAATGCATTGAATAGAAAGTAATTCATTCAACTCAATGGAGTGTACAGTTCAATTTTGCTGATAACTACTTTGTGCTAACATGATGTAAACATTGTTAGCACACTAACCATATGATTTAGAGTTGTCTGCAACCAATTTTACGAGTGTGCTACCTATTCTCCAGAAGTTACTTTCAGTAACATTACCTTCTCTACACAGTGGAACTTTAGCGTTTGGAGAAGTAAGCCAAGTCAGTGGCTGTTCCACTGTAAATGGTACCAGGTAGGTTACTGAATTCAGCTTGCATTGGAGTATTCCATGGCACTGAGCACTCTACATGCAATATCTATACAGTTCCAAACCACCCAGTGTAGTTATGTACACAACCTTACCACAGAATGCATTGAATAGAAAGTAATGCATTCAACTCAATGGAGTGTACAGTTCAATTTTGCTGATAGCTACTATGTGCTAACATGATGTAAACATTGTTAGCACACAAGCCATATGATTTAGAGTTGTTTGCAACCAATTTTATGAGTGTGCTACCTATTCTCCAGAAGTTACTTTCAGTAACATTACCTTCTCTACACAGTGGAACTTTAGACTTTGCAGAATTGAACCAAGTCAATGGCTGTTCCACTGTAAATGGTACCAGCTTGGTTACAGAATTCAGCTTGCTTTGGAGTTTTCCATGGCACTGAGCACTCTACATGCAATAACTACACCGTTCCAAATCACCCAGAGTAGTTATGTACACAACCTTACCACAGAAAGCATTGAATAGAAAGTAATTCATTCAACTCAATTGAGTGTACAGTTCAATTTTGCTGATAACTACTATGTGCTAACATGATGTAAACATTGTTAGCACACTAGCCATATGATTTAGAGTTGTTTGCAATCAATTTTATGAGTGTGCTACCTATTCTCCAGAAGTTACTTTCAGTAACATTACCTTCTCTATAGAGTGGAACTTTAGCCTTTGCAGAATTGAACCAAGTCAATGGCCACCACAGTGTAAATGGTACCAGGTAGGTTACTGAATTCAGCTTGCATTGGAGTATTCCATGGCACTGAGCACTCTACATGCAATATCTATACAGTTCCAAACCACCCAGTGTAGTTATGTACAAAACCTTACCACAGAATGCATTGAATAGAAAGTAATTCATTCAACTCAATGGAGTGTACAGTTCAATTTTGCTGATAACTACTTTGTGCTAACATGATGTAAACATTGTTAGCACACTAACCATATGATTTAGAGTTGTCTGCAACCAATTTTACGACTGTGCTACCTATTCTCCAGAAGTTACTTTCAGTAACATTACCTTCTCTACACAGTGGAACTTTAGCGTTTGCAGAAGTAAGCCAAGTCAGTGGCTGTTCCACTGTAAATGGTACCAGGTAGGTTACTGAATTCAGCTTGCTTTGGAGTATTCCATGGCACTGAGCACTCTACATGCAATATCTATACAGTTCCAAAGCACCCAGTGTAGTTATGTACACAACCTTACCACAGAATGCATTGAATAGAAAGTAATGCATTCAACTCAATGGAGTGTACAGTTCAATTTTGCTGATAGCTACTATGTGCTAACATGATGTAAACATTGTTAGCACACTAGCCATATGATTTAGAGTTGTTTGCAACCAATTTTATGAGTGTGCTACCTATTCTCCAGAAGTTACTTTCAGTAACATTACCTTCTCTACACAGTGGAACTTTAGACTTTGCAGAATTGAACCAAGTCAGTGGCTGTTCCACTGTAAATGGTACCAGCTTGGTTACAGAATTCAGCTTGCATTGGAGTTTTCCATGGCACTGAGCACTCTACATGCAATAACTACACCGTTCCAAATCACCCAGAGTAAGTATGTACACAACCTTACCACTGAATGCATTGAATAGAAAGTCATTCATTCAACTCAATTGAGTGTACAGTTCAATTTTGCTGATAACTACTATGTGCTAACATGATGTAAACATTGTTAGCACACTAGCCATATGATTTAGAGTTGTTTGCAATCAATTTTATGAGTGTGCTACCTATTCTCCAGAAGTTACTTTCAGTAACATTACCTTCTCTATAGAGTGGAACTTTAGCCTTTGCAGAATTGAACCAAGTCAATGGCCACCACAGTGTAAATGGTACCAGGTAGGTTACTGAATTCAGCTTGCATTGGAGTATTCCATGGCACTGAGCACTCTACATGCAATATCTATACAGTTCCAAACCACCCAGTGTAGTTATGTACAAAACCTTACCACAGAATGCATTGAATAGAAAGTAATTCATTCAACTCAATGGAGTGTACAGTTCAATTTTGCTGATAACTACTTTGTGCTAACATGATGTAAACATTGTTAGCACACTAACCATATGATTTAGAGTTGTCTGCAACCAATTTTACGAGTGTGCTACCTATTCTCCAGAAGTTACTTTCAGTAACATTACCTTCTCTACACAGTGGAACTTTAGCGTTTGCAGAAGTAAGCCAAGTCAGTGGCAGTTCCACTGTAAATGGTACCAGGTAGGTTACTGAATTCAGCTTGCATTGGAGTATTCCATGGCACTGAGCACTCTACATGCAATATCTATACAGTTCCAAACCACCCAGTTTAGTTATGTACACAACCTTACCACAGAATGCATTGAATAGAAAGTAATGCATTCAACTCAATGGAGTGTACAGTTCAATTTTGCTGATAGCTACTATGTGCTAACATGATGTAAACATTGTTAGCACACTAACCATATGATTTAGAGTTGTCTGCAACCAATTTTATGAGTGTGCTACCTATTCTCCAGAAGTTACTTTCAGTAACATTACCTCTACACAGTGGAACTTTAGCTTTTGCAGAATTGAACCAAGTCAATGGCTGTTCCACTGTAAATGGTACCAGCTAGGTTACTGAATTCAGCTTGCATTGGAGTGTTCCATGGCACTGAGCACTCTACATGCAATATCTATACAGTTCCAAACCACCCAGTGTAGTTATGTACACAACCTTACCACAGAATGCATTGAATAGAAAGTAATGCATTCAACTCAATGGAGTGTAGAGTTCAATTTTGCTGATAGCTACTATGTGCTAACATGATGTAAACATTGTTAGTACACTAACCATATGATTTAGAGTTGTCTGCAACCAATTTTATGAGTGTGCTACCTATTCTCCAGAAGTTACTTTCAGTAATATTATCTTCTCTACACAGTGGAACTTTAGCCTTTGCAGAATTGAACCTAGTCAATGGACACCAGAGTGTAAATGGTACCAGGTAGGTTACTGAATTCAGCTTGCATTGGAGTTTTCCATGGCACTGAGCACTCTACATGCAATATCTACACAGTTCCAAATCACCCAGAGTAGTTATGTACACAACCTTACCACAGAATGCATTCAATAGAAAGTAAATCATTCAACTCAATTGAGTGTACAGTTCAATTTTGCTGATAACTACTTTGTGCTAACATGATGTAAACATTGTTAGCACACTAACCATATGATTTAGAGTTGTCTGCAACCAATTTTACGAGTGTGCTACCTATTCTCCAGAAGTTACTTTCAGTAACATTACCTTCTCTACACAGTGGAACTTTAGCGTTTGCAGAAGTAAGCCAAGTCAGTGGCTGTTCCACTGTAAATGGTACCAGGTAGTTTACTGAATTCAGCTTGCATTGGAGTATTCCACGGCACTGAGCACTCTACATGCAATATCTATACAGTTCCAAACCACCCAGTGTAGTTATGTACACAACCTTACCACAGAATGCATTGAATAGAAAGTAATGCATTCAACTCAATGGAGTGTACAGTTCAATTTTGCTGATAGCTACTATGTGCTAACATGATGTAAACATTGTTAGCACACTAGCCATATGATTTAGAGTTGTTTGCAACCAATTTTATGAGTGTGCTACCTATTCTCCAGAAGTTACTTTCAGTAACATTACCTTCTCTACACAGTGGAACTTTAGACTTTGCAGAATTGAACCAAGTCAATGGCTGTTCCACTGTAAATGGTACCAGCTTGGTTACAGAATTCAGCTTGCATTGGAGTTTTCCATGGCACTGAGCACTCTACATGCAATAACTACACCGTTCCAAATCACCCAGAGTAGTTATGTACACAAACTTACCACAGAAAGCATTGAATAGAAAGTAATTCATTCAACTCAATTGAGGGTACAGTTCAATTTTGCTGATAACTACTATGTGCTAACATGATGTAAACATTGTTAGCACACTAGCCATATGATTTAGAGTTGTTTGCAATCAATTTTATGAGTGTGCTACCTATTCTCCAGAAGTTACTTTCAGTAACATTACCTTCTCTATAGAGTGGAACTTTAGCCTTTGCAGAATTGAACCAAGTCAATGGCCACCACAGTGTAAATGGTACCAGGTAGGTTACTGAATTCAGCTTGCATTGGAGTATTCCATGGCACTGAGCACTCTACATGCAATATCTATACAGTTCCAAACCACCCAGTGTAGTTATGTACAAAACCTTACCACAGAATGCATTGAATAGAAAGTAATTCATTCAACTCAATGGAGTGTACAGTTCAATTTTGCTGATAACTACTTTGTGCTAACATGATGTAAACATTGTTAGCACACTAACCATATGATTTAGAGTAGTCTGCAACCAATTTTACGAGTGTGCTACCTATTCTCCAGAAGTTACTTTTAGTAACATTACCTTCTCTACACAGTGGAACTTTAGCGTTTGCAGAAGTAAGCCAAGTCAGTGGCTGTTCCACTGTAAATGGTACCAGGTAGGTTACTGAATTCAGCTTGCATTGGAGTATTCCATGGCACTGAGCACTCTACATGCAATATCTATACAGTTCCAAACCACCCAGTGTAGTTATGTACACAACCTTACCACAGAATGCATTGAATAGAAAGTAATGCATTCAACTCAATGGAGTGTACAGTTCAATTTTGCTGATAGCTACTATGTGCTAACATGATGTAAACATTGCTAGCACACTAGCCATATGATTTAGAGTTGTTTGCAACCAATTTTATGAGTGTGCTACCTATTCTCCAGAAGTCACTTTCAGAAACATTACCTTCTCTACACAGTGGAACTTTAGACTTTGCAGAATTGAACCAAGTCAATGGCTGTTCCACTGTAAATGGTACCAGCTTGGTTACAGAATTCAGCTTGCATTGGAGTTTTCCATGGCACTGAGCACTCTACATGCAATAACTACACCGTTCTAAATCACCCAGAGTAGTTATGTACACAACCTTACCACAGAATGCATTGAATAGAAAGTAATTCATTCAACTCAATTGAGTGTACAGTTCAATTTTGCTGATAACTACTATGTGCTAACATGATGTAAACATTGTTAGCACACTAGCCATATGATTTAGTGTTGTTTGCAATCAATTTTATGAGTGTGCTACCTATTCTCCAGAAGTTACTTTCAGTAACATTACCTCTACACAGTGGAACTTTAGCCTTTGCAGAATTGAACCAAGTCAATGGCTGTTCCACTGTAAATGGTCCCAGGTAGGTTACTGAATTCAGCTTGCATTGGAGTTTTCCATGGCACTGAGCACTCTACATGCAATATCTATACAGTTCCAAATCAGCCAGAGTAGTTATGTGCACAACCTTACTACAGAATGCATTGAAAAGAAAGTAATTCATTCAACTCAATGGAGTGTACAGTTCAATTTTGCTGATAACTACTATGTGCTAAGATGATGTAAACATTGTTAGCACACTAGCCATATGATTTAAAGTTGTTTGCAACCAATTTTATGAGTGTGCTACCTATTCTCCAGAAGTTACTTTCAGTAACATTACCTTCTCTATAGAGTGGAACTTTAGCCTTTGCAGAATTGAACCAAGTCAATGGCCACCACAGTGTAAATGGTACCAGGTAGGTTACTGAATTCAGCTTGCATTGGAGTATTCCATGGCACTGAGCACTCTACATGCAATATCTATACAGTTCCAAACCACCCAGTGTAGTTATGTACAAACCCTTACCACAGAATGCATTGAATAGAAAGTAATTCATTCAACTCAATGGAGTGTACAGTTCAATTTTGCTGATAACTACTTTGGCTAACATGATGTAAACATTGTTAGCACACTAACCATATGATTTAGAGTTGTCTGCAACCAATTTTACGAGTGTGCTACCTATTGTCCAGAAGTTACTTTCAGTAACATTACCTTCTCTACACAGTGGAACTTTAGCGTTTGCAGAAGTAAGCCAAGTCAGTGGCTGTTCCACTGTAAATGGTACCAGGTAGGTTACTGAATTCACCTTGCATTGGAGTATTCCATGTCACTGAGCACTCTACATGCAATATCTACACAGTTCCAAATCACCCAGAGTAGTTATGTACACAACCTTACCACAGAATGCATTCAATAGAAAGTAAATCATTCAACTCAATTGAGTGTACAGTTCAATTTTGCTGATAACGACTTTGTGCTAACATGATGTAAACATTGTTAGCACACTAACCATATGATTTAGAGTTGTCTGCAAACAATTTTACGAGTGTGCTACCTATTCTCCAGAAGTTACTTTCAGTAACATTACCTTCTCTTCACAGTGGAACTTTAGCGTTTGCAGAAGTAAGCCAAGTCAGTGGCTCATCCAAAGTAAATGGTACCAGGTAGGTTACTGAATTCACCTTGCATTGGAGTATTCCATGTCACTGAGCACTCTACATGCAATATCTATACAGTTCCAAACCACCCAGTGTAGTTATGTACACAACCTTACCACAGAATGCATTGAATAGAAAGTAATGCATTCAACTCAATGGAGTGTACAGTTCAATTTTGCTGATAGCTACTATGTGCTAACATGATGTAAACATTGTTAGCACACTAGCCATATGATTTAGAGTTGTTTGCAACCAATTTTATGAGTGTGCTACCTATTCTCCAGAAGTTACTTTCAGTAACATTACCTTCTCTACACAGTGGAACTTTAGACTTTGCAGAATTGAACCAAGTCAGTGGCTGTTCCACTGTAAATGGTACCAGCTTGGTTACAGAATTCAGCTTGCATTGGAGTTTTCCATGGCACTGAGCACTCTACATGCAATAACTACACCGTTCCAAATCACCCAGAGTAGTTATGTACACAACCTTACCACTGAATGCATTGAATAGAAAGTCATTCATTCAACTCAATTGAGTGTACAGTTCAATTTTGCTGATAACTACTATGTGCTAACATGATGTAAACATTGTTAGCACACTAGCCATATGATTTAGAGTTGTTTGCAATCAATTTTATGAGTGTGCTACCTATTCTCCAGAAGTTACTTTCAGTAACATTACCTTCTCTATAGAGTGGAACTTTAGCCTTTGCAGAATTGAACCAAGTCAATGGCCACCACAGTGTAAATGGTACCAGGTAGGTTACTGAATTCAGCTTGCATTGGAGTATTCCATGGCACTGAGCACTCTACATGCAATATCTATACAGTTCCAAACCACCCAGTGTAGTTATGTACAAAACCTTACCACAGAATGCATTGAATAGAAAGTAATTCATTCAACTCAATGGAGTGTACAGTTCAATTTTGCTGATAACTACTTTGTGCTAACATGATGTAAACATTGTTAGCACACTAACCATATGATTTAGAGTTGTCTGCAACCAATTTTACGAGTGTGCTACCTATTCTCCAGAAGTTACTTTCAGTAACATTACCTTCTCTACACAGTGGAACTTTAGCGTTTGCAGAAGTAAGCCAAGTCAGTGGCAGTTCCACTGTAAATGGTACCAGGTAGGTTACTGAATTCAGCTTGCATTGGAGTATTCCATGGCACTGAGCACTCTACATGCAATATCTATACAGTTCCAAACCACCCAGTTTAGTTATGTACACAACCTTACCACAGAATGCATTGAATAGAAAGTAATGCATTCAACTCAATGGAGTGTACAGTTCAATTTTGCTGATAGCTACTATGTGCTAACATGATGTAAACATTGTTAGCACACTAACCATATGATTTAGAGTTGTCTGCAACCAATTTTATGAGTGTGCTACCTATTCTCCAGAAGTTACTTTCAGTAACATTACCTCTACACAGTGGAACTTTAGCTTTTGCAGAATTGAACCAAGTCAATGGCTGTTCCACTGTAAATGGTACCAGCTAGGTTACTGAATTCAGCTTGCATTGGAGTGTTCCATGGCACTGAGCACTCTACATGCAATATCTATACAGTTCCAAACCACCCAGTGTAGTTATGTACACAACCTTACCACAGAATGCATTGAATAGAAAGTAATGCATTCAACTCAATGGAGTGTAGAGTTCAATTTTGCTGATAGCTACTATGTGCTAACATGATGTAAACATTGTTAGTACACTAACCATATGATTTAGAGTTGTCTGCAACCAATTTTATGAGTGTGCTACCTATTCTCCAGAAGTTACTTTCAGTAATATTATCTTCTCTACACAGTGGAACTTTAGCCTTTGCAGAATTGAACCTAGTCAATGGACACCAGAGTGTAAATGGTACCAGGTAGGTTACTGAATTCAGCTTGCATTGGAGTTTTCCATGGCACTGAGCACTCTACATGCAATATCTACACAGTTCCAAATCACCCAGAGTAGTTATGTACACAACCTTACCACAGAATGCATTCAATAGAAAGTAAATCATTCAACTCAATTGAGTGTACAGTTCAATTTTGCTGATAACTACTTTGTGCTAACATGATGTAAACATTGTTAGCACACTAACCATATGATTTAGAGTTGTCTGCAACCAATTTTACGAGTGTGCTACCTATTCTCCAGAAGTTACTTTCAGTAACATTACCTTCTCTACACAGTGGAACTTTAGCGTTTGCAGAAGTAAGCCAAGTCAGTGGCTGTTCCACTGTAAATGGTACCAGGTAGTTTACTGAATTCAGCTTGCATTGGAGTATTCCATGGCACTGAGCACTCTACATGCAATATCTATACAGTTCCAAACCACCCAGTGTAGTTATGTACACAACCTTACCACAGAATGCATTGAATAGAAAGTAATGCATTCAACTCAATGGAGTGTACAGTTCAATTTTGCTGATAGCTACTATGTGCTAACATGATGTAAACATTGTTAGCACACTAGCCATATGATTTAGAGTTGTTTGCAACCAATTTTATGAGTGTGCTACCTATTCTCCAGAAGTTACTTTCAGTAACATTACCTTCTCTACACAGTGGAACTTTAGACTTTGCAGAATTGAACCAAGTCAATGGCTGTTCCACTGTAAATGGTACCAGCTTGGTTACAGAATTCAGCTTGCATTGGAGTTTTCCATGGCACTGAGCACTCTACATGCAATAACTACACCGTTCCAAATCACCCAGAGTAGTTATGTACACAAACTTACCACAGAAAGCATTGAATAGAAAGTAATTCATTCAACTCAATTGAGGGTACAGTTCAATTTTGCTGATAACTACTATGTGCTAACATGATGTAAACATTGTTAGCACACTAGCCATATGATTTAGAGTTGTTTGCAATCAATTTTATGAGTGTGCTACCTATTCTCCAGAAGTTACTTTCAGTAACATTACCTTCTCTATAGAGTGGAACTTTAGCCTTTGCAGAATTGAACCAAGTCAATGGCCACCACAGTGTAAATGGTACCAGGTAGGTTACTGAATTCAGCTTGCATTGGAGTATTCCATGGCACTGAGCACTCTACATGCAATATCTATACAGTTCCAAACCACCCAGTGTAGTTATGTACAAAACCTTACCACAGAATGCATTGAATAGAAAGTAATTCATTCAACTCAATGGAGTGTACAGTTCAATTTTGCTGATAACTACTTTGTGCTAACATGATGTAAACATTGTTAGCACACTAACCATATGATTTAGAGTAGTCTGCAACCAATTTTACGAGTGTGCTACCTATTCTCCAGAAGTTACTTTTAGTAACATTACCTTCTCTACACAGTGGAACTTTAGCGTTTGCAGAAGTAAGCCAAGTCAGTGGCTGTTCCACTGTAAATGGTACCAGGTAGGTTACTGAATTCAGCTTGCATTGGAGTATTCCATGGCACTGAGCACTCTACATGCAATATCTATACAGTTCCAAACCACCCAGTGTAGTTATGTACACAACCTTACCACAGAATGCATTGAATAGAAAGTAATGCATTCAACTCAATGGAGTGTACAGTTCAATTTTGCTGATAGCTACTATGTGCTAACATGATGTAAACATTGCTAGCACACTAGCCATATGATTTAGAGTTGTTTGCAACCAATTTTATGAGTGTGCTACCTATTCTCCAGAAGTCACTTTCAGAAACATTACCTTCTCTACACAGTGGAACTTTAGACTTTGCAGAATTGAACCAAGTCAATGGCTGTTCCACTGTAAATGGTACCAGCTTGGTTACAGAATTCAGCTTGCATTGGAGTTTTCCATGGCACTGAGCACTCTACATGCAATAACTACACCGTTCTAAATCACCCAGAGTAGTTATGTACACAACCTTACCACAGAATGCATTGAATAGAAAGTAATTCATTCAACTCAATTGAGTGTACAGTTCAATTTTGCTGATAACTACTATGTGCTAACATGATGTAAACATTGTTAGCACACTAGCCATATGATTTAGTGTTGTTTGCAATCAATTTTATGAGTGTGCTACCTATTCTCCAGAAGTTACTTTCAGTAACATTACCTCTACACAGTGGAACTTTAGCCTTTGCAGAATTGAACCAAGTCAATGGCTGTTCCACTGTAAATGGTCCCAGGTAGGTTACTGAATTCAGCTTGCATTGGAGTTTTCCATGGCACTGAGCACTCTACATGCAATATCTATACAGTTCCAAATCAGCCAGAGTAGTTATGTGCACAACCTTACTACAGAATGCATTGAAAAGAAAGTAATTCATTCAACTCAATGGAGTGTACAGTTCAATTTTGCTGATAACTACTATGTGCTAAGATGATGTAAACATTGTTAGCACACTAGCCATATGATTTAAAGTTGTTTGCAACCAATTTTATGAGTGTGCTACCTATTCTCCAGAAGTTACTTTCAGTAACATTACCTTCTCTATAGAGTGGAACTTTAGCCTTTGCAGAATTGAACCAAGTCAATGGCCACCACAGTGTAAATGGTACCAGGTAGGTTACTGAATTCAGCTTGCATTGGAGTATTCCATGGCACTGAGCACTCTACATGCAATATCTATACAGTTCCAAACCACCCAGTGTAGTTATGTACAAACCCTTACCACAGAATGCATTGAATAGAAAGTAATTCATTCAACTCAATGGAGTGTACAGTTCAATTTTGCTGATAACTACTTTGGCTAACATGATGTAAACATTGTTAGCACACTAACCATATGATTTAGAGTTGTCTGCAACCAATTTTACGAGTGTGCTACCTATTGTCCAGAAGTTACTTTCAGTAACATTACCTTCTCTACACAGTGGAACTTTAGCGTTTGCAGAAGTAAGCCAAGTCAGTGGCTGTTCCACTGTAAATGGTACCAGGTAGGTTACTGAATTCACCTTGCATTGGAGTATTCCATGTCACTGAGCACTCTACATGCAATATCTACACAGTTCCAAATCACCCAGAGTAGTTATGTACACAACCTTACCACAGAATGCATTCAATAGAAAGTAAATCATTCAACTCAATTGAGTGTACAGTTCAATTTTGCTGATAACGACTTTGTGCTAAGATGATGTAAACATTGTTAGCACACTAACCATATGATTTAGAGTTGTCTGCAAACAATTTTACGAGTGTGCTACCTATTCTCCAGAAGTTACTTTCAGTAACATTACCTTCTCTTCACAGTGGAACTTTAGCGTTTGCAGAAGTAAGCCAAGTCAGTGGCTCATCCAAAGTAAATGGTACCAGGTAGGTTACTGAATTCACCTTGCATTGGAGTATTCCATGTCACTGAGCACTCTACATGCAATATCTATACAGTTCCAAACCACCC
This sequence comes from Hypanus sabinus, assembly GCF_030144855.1. NCBI lineage: Eukaryota > Metazoa > Chordata > Chondrichthyes > Myliobatiformes > Dasyatidae > Hypanus > Hypanus sabinus. The sequence continues at coordinate 93,559,511 of NC_082716.1, read as the reverse complement.
AGTGTAGTTATGTACACAACCTTACCACAGAATGCATTGAATAGAAAGTAATGCATTCAACTCAATGGAGTGTACAGTTCAATTTTGCTGATAACTACTATGTGCTAACATGATGTAAACATTGTTAGCACACTAGCCATATGATTTAAAGTTGTTTGCAACCAATTTTATGAGTGTGCTACCTATTCTCCAGAAGTTACTTTCAGTAACATTACCTCTACACAGTGGAACTTTAGCCTTTGCAGAATTGAACCAAGTCAATGGCTGTTCCACTGTAAATGGTACCAGGTAGGTTACTGAATTCAGCTTGCATTGGAGTTTTCCATGGCACTGAGCACGCTACATGCAATATCTATACAGTTCCAAACCACCCAGTGTAGTTAAGTACAAAACCTTACCACAGAATGCATTGAATAGAAAGTAATTCTTTCAACTCAATGGAGCGTACAGTTCAATTTTGCTGATAACTACTTTCTGCTAACATGATGTAAACATTGTTAGCACACTAACCATATGATTTAGAGTTGTCTGCAACCAATTTTACGAGTGTGCTACCTATTCTCCAGAAGTTACTTTCAGTAACATTACCTTCTCTACACAGTGGAACTTTAGCGTTTGCAGAAGTAAGCCAAGTCAGTGGCTGTTCCATTGTAAATGGTACCAGGTAGGTTACTGAATTCAGCTTGCATTGGAGTATTCCATGGCACTGAGCACTCTACATGCAATATCTATACAGTTCCAAACCACCCAGTGTAGTTATGTACACAACCGTACCACAGAATGCATTGAATAGAAAGTAATGCATTCAACTCAATGGAGTGTACAGTTCAATTTTGCTGATAGCTACTATGTGCTAACATGATGTAAACATTGCTAGCACACTAGCCATATGATTTAGAGTTGTTTGCAACCAATTTTATGAGTGTGCTACCTATTCTCCAGAAGTCACTTTCAGTAACATTACCTTCTCTACACAGTGGAACTTTAGACTTTGCAGAATTGAACCAAGTCAATGGCTGTTCCACTGTAAATGGTACCAGCTTGGTTACAGAATTCAGCTTGCATTGGAGTTTTCCATGGCACTGAGCACTCTACATGCAATAACTACACCGTTCTAAATCACCCAGAGTAGTTATGTACACAACCTTACCACAGAATGCATTGAATAGAAAGTAATTCATTCAACTCAATTGAGTGTACAGTTCAATTTTGCTGATAACTACTATGTGCTAACATGATGTAAACATTGTTAGCACACTAGCCATATGATTTAGAGTTGTTTGCAATCAATTTTATGAGTGTGCTACCTATTCTCCAGAAGTTACTTTCAGTAACATTACCTCTACACAGTGGAACTTTAGCCTTTGCAGAATTGAACCAAGTCAATGGCTGTTCCACTGTAAATGGTCCCAGGTAGGTTACTGAATTCAGCTTGCATTGGAGTTTTCCATGGCACTGAGCACTCTACATGCAATATCTATACAGTTCCAAATCAGCCAGAGTAGTTATGTGCACAACCTTACTACAGAATGCATTGAAAAGAAAGTAATTCATTCAACTCAATGGAGTGTACAGTTCAATTTTGCTGATAACTACTATGTGCTAAGATGATGTAAACATTGTTAGCACACTAGCCATATGATTTAAAGTTGTTTGCAACCAATTTTATGAGTGTGCTACCTATTCTCCAGAAGTTACTTTCAGTAATATTATCTTCTCTACACAGTGGAACTTTAGCCTTTGCAGAATTGAACCAAGTCAATGGACACCAGAGTGTAAATGGTACCAGGTAGGTTACTGAATTCAGCTTGCATTGGAGTTTTCCATGGCACTGAGCACTCTACATGCGATATCTACACAGTTCCAAATCACCCAGAGTAGTTATGTACACAACCTTACCACAGAATGCATTGAATAGAAAGTAAATCATTCAACTCAATTGAGTGTACAGTTCAATTTTGCTGATAACTACTTTGTGCTAACATGATGTAAACATTGTTAGCACACTAACCATATGATTTAGAGTTGTCTGCAACCAATTTTACGAGTGTGCTACCTATTCTCCAGAAGTTACTTTCAGTAACATTACCTTCTCTTCACAGTGGAACTTTAGCGTTTGCAGAAGTAAGCCAAGTCAGTGGCTCATCCAAAGTAAATGGTACCAGGTAGGTTACTGAATTCACCTTGCATTGGAGTATTCCATGACACTGAGCACTCTACATGCAATATCTATACAGTTCCAAACCACCCAGTGTAGTTATGTACACAAGCTTACCACAGAATGCATTGAATAGAAAGTAATGCATTCAACTCAATGGAGTGTACAGTTCAATTTTGCTGATAGCTACTATGTGCTAACATGATGTAAACATTGTTAGCACACTAACCATATGATTTAGAGTTGTCTGCAACCAATTTTATGTGTGTGCTACCTATTCTCCAGAAGTTACTTTCAGTAACATTACCTTCTCTACACAGTGGAACTTTAGCCTTTGCAGAATTGAACCAAGTCAATGGCCATCACATTGTAAATGGTACCAGGTAGGTTACTGAATTCAGCTTGCATTGGAGTTTACCATGGCACTGAGCACTCTACATGCAATATCTATACAGTTCCAAATCACCCAGAGTAGTTATGTACACAACCTCACCACAGAATGCATTGAATAGAAAGTAATTCATTCAACTCAATGGAGTGTACAGTTCAATTTTGCTGATAACTACTATGTGCTAACATGATGTAAACATTGTTAGCACACTAGCCATATGATTTAGAGTTGTTTGCAACCAATTTTATGAGTGTGCTACCTATTCTCCAGAAGTTACTTTCAGTAACATTACCTTCTCTACACAGTGGAACTTTAGCCTTTGCAGAATTGAACCAAGTCAATGGCCATCACATTGTAAATGGTACCAGGTAGGTTACTGAATTCAGCTTGCATTGGAGTTTACCATGGCACTGAGCACTCTACATGCAATATCTATACAGTTCCAAATCACCCAGAGTAGTTATGTACACAACCTCACCACAGAATGCATTGAATAGAAAGTATTTCATTCAACTCAATGGAGTGTACAGTTCAATTTTGCTGATAACTACTATGTGCTAACATGATGTAAACATTGTTAGCACACTAGCCATATGATTTAGAGTTGTTTGCAACCAATTTGATGAGTGTGCTACCTATTCTCCAGAAGTTACGTTCAGTAACATTACCTTCTCTACACAGTGGAACTTTAGACTTTGCAGAATTGAACCAAGTCAATGGCTGTTCCACTGTAAATGGTAGCAGCTTGGTTACAGAATTCAGCTTGCATTGGAGTTTTCCATGGCACTGAGCACTCTACATGCAATATCTATACAGTTCCAAATCAGCCAGAGTAGTTATGTGCACAACCTTACTACAGAATGCATTGAAAAGAAAGCAATTCATTCAACTCAATGGAGTGTACAGTTCAATTTTGCTGATAACTACTATGTGCTAACATGATGTAAACATTGTTAGCACACTAGCCATATGATTTAAAGTTGTTTGCAACCAATTTTATGAGTGTGCTACCTATTCTCCAGAAGTTACTTTCAGTAACATTACCTCTACACAGTGGAACTTTAGCCTTTGCAGAATTGAACCAAGTCAATGGCTGTTCCACTGTAAATGGTACCAGGTAGGTTACTGAATTCAGCTTGCATTGGAGTTTTCCATGGCACTGAGCACTCTACATGCAATATCTATACAGTTCCAAATCACCCAGAGTAGTTATGTACACAACCTTACCACAGAATGCATTGAATAGAAAGTAATTCATTCAACTCAATTGAGTGTACAGTTCAATTTTGCTGATAACTACTATGTGCTAACATGATGTAAACATTGTTAGCACACTAGCCATATGATTTAGAGTTGTTTGCAATCAATTTTATGAGTGTGCTACCTATTCTCCAGAAGTTACTTTCAGTAACATTACCTCTACACAGTGGAACTTTAGCCTTTGCAGAATTGAACCAAGTCAATGGCTGTTCCACTGTAAATGGTCCCAGGTAGGTTACTGAATTCAGCTTGCATTGGTGTTTTCCATGGCACTGAGCACTCTACATGCAATATCTATACAGTTCCAAATCAGCCAGAGTAGTTATGTGCACAACCTTACTACAGAATGCATTGAAAAGAAAGCAATTCATTCAACTCAATGGAGTGTACAGTTCAATTTTGCTGATAACTACTATGTGCTAACATGATGTAAACATTGTTAGCACACTAGCCATATGATTTAAAGTTGTTTGCAACCAATTTTATGAGTGTGTTACCTATTCTCCAGAAGTTACTTTCAGTAACATTACCTTCTCTATAGAGTGGAACTTTAGACTTTGCAGAATTGAACCAAGTCAGTGGCTGTTCCACTGTAAATGGTACCAGCTTGGTTACAGAATTCAGCTTGCATTGGAGTATTCCATGTCACTGAGCACTCTACATGCAATATCTATACAGTTCCAAACCACCCAGTGTAGTTATGTACACAACCTTACTACAGAATGCATTGAAAAGAAAGCCATTCAACTCAATGGAGTGTACAGTTCAATTTTGCTGATAACTACTATGTGCTAACATGATGTAAACATTGTTAGCACACTAGCCATATGATTTAGAGTTGTTTGCAACCAATTTTATGAGTGTGCTACCTATTCTCCTGAAGTAACTTTCAGTAACATTACCTTCTCTACACAGTGGAACTTTAGCCTTTGCAGAATTGACCCAAGTCAATGGCCATCACAGTGTAAATGGTACCAGGTTGGTTACTGAATTCAGCTTGCATTGGAGTATTCCATGGCACTGAGCACTCTACATGCAATATCTACACAGTTCCAAATCACCCAGAGTAGTTATGTACACAACCTTACAACAGAATGCATTGAATAGAAAGTAAATCATTCAACTCAATGGAGTGTACAGTTCAATTTTGCTGATAACTACTATGTGCTAACATGATGTAAACATTGTTAGCACACTAGCCATATGATTTAGAGTTGTTTGCAACCAATTTTATGAGTGTGCTACCTATTCTCCAGAAGTTACTTTCAGTAACATTACCTTCTCTGCACAGTGGAACTTTAGCCTTTGCAGAAGTAAGCCAAGTCAGTGGCTGATCCAAAGTAAATGGTACCAGGTAGGTTACTGAATTCACCTTGCATTGGAGTATTCCATGTCACTGAGCACTCTACATGCAATATCTATACAGTTCCAAACCACCCAGTGTAGTTATGTACACAACCTTACCACAGAATGCATTGAATAGAAAGTAATGCATTCAACTCAATGGAGTGTACAGTTCAATTTTGCTGATAGCTACTATGTGCTAACATGATGTAAACATTGTTAGCACACTAACCATATGATTTAGAGTTGTCTGCAACCAATTTTATGAGTGTGCTACCTATTCTCCAGAAGTTACTTTCAGTAACATTACCTCTACACAGTGGAACTTTAGACTTTGCAGAATTGAAATAAGTCAATGGCTGTTCCACTGTAAATGGTACCAGCTAGGTTACTGAATTCAGCTTGCATTGGAGTATTCCATGGCACTGAGCACTCTACATGCAATATCTATACAGTTCCAAACCACCCAGTGTAGTTATGTACACAACCTTACCACAGAATGCATTGAATAGAAAGTAATGCATTCAACTCAATGGAGTGTACAGTTCAATTTTGCTGATAGCTACTATGTGCTAACATGATGTAAACATTGTTAGTACACTAACCATATGATTTAGAGTTGTCTGCAACCAATTTTATGAGTGTGCTACCTATTCTCCAGAAGTTACTTTCAGTAATATTATCTTCTCTACACAGTGGATCTTTAGCCTTTGCAGAATTGAACCAAGTCAATGGACACCAGAGTGTAAATGGTACCAGGTAGGTTACTGAATTCAGCTTGCATTGGAGTTTTCCATGGCACTGAGCACTCTACATGCAATATCTACACAGTTCCAAATCACCCAGAGTAGTTATGTACACAACCTTACCACAGAATGCATTGAATAGAAAGTAAATCATTCAACTCAATTGAGTGTACAGTTCAATTTTGCTCATAACTACTTTGTGCTAACATGATGTAAACATTGTTAGCACACTAACCATATGATTTAGAGTTGTCTGCAACCAATTTTACGAGTGTGCTACCTATTCTCCAGAAGTTACTTTCAGTAACATTACCTTCTCTACACAGTGGAACTTTAGCCTTTGCAGAATTGAACCAAGTCAATGGCCATCACATTCTAAATGGTACCAGGTAGGTTACTCAATTCAGCTTGCATTGGAGTTTTCCATGGCACTGAGCACTCTACATGCAATATCTATACAGTTCAAAATCAGCCAGAGTAGTTATGTGCACAACCTTACTACAGAATGCATTGAAAAGAAAGCAATTCATTCAACTCAATGGAGTGTACAGTTCAATTTTGCTGATAACTACTATGTGCTAACATGATGTAAACATTGCTAGCACACTAGCCATATGATTTAAAGTTGTTTGCAACCAATTTTATGAGTGTGCTACCTATTCTCCAGAAGTTACTTTCAGTAACATTACCTCTACACAGTGGAGCTTTAGCCTTTGCAGAATTGAACCAAGTCAATGGCTGTTCCACTGTAAATGGTACCAGGTAGGTTACTGAATTCAGCTTGCATTGGAGTTTTCCATGGCACTGAGCACTCTACATGCAATATCTATATAGTTCCAAATCACCCAGAGTAGTTATGTACACAACCTTACCACAGAATGCATTGAATAGAAAGTAATTCATTCAACTCAATTGAGTGTACAGTTCAATTTTCCTGATAACTACTATGTGCTAACATGATGTAAACATTGTTAGCACACTAGCCATATGATTTAGAGTTGTTTGCAATCAATTTTATGAGTGTGCTACCTATTCTCCAGAAGTTACTTTCAGTAACATTACCTCTACACAGTGGAACTTTAGCCTTTGCAGAATTGAACCAAGTCAATGGCTGTTCCACTGTAAATGGTCCCAGGTAGGTTACTGAATTCAGCTTGCATTGGAGTTTTCCATTGCACTGAGCACTCTACATGCAATATCTACACAGTTCCAAATCACCCAGAGTAGTTATGTACACAACCTTACCACAGAATGCATTGAATAGAAAGTAAATCATTCAACTCAATTGAGTGTACAGTTCAATTTTGCTGATAACTACTATGTGCTAACATGATGTAAACATTGTTAGCACACTAGCCATATGATTTAGAGTTGTTTGCAACCAATTTTATGAGTGTGCTACCTATTCTCCAGAAGTTACTTTCAGTAACATTACCTTCTCTACACAGTGGAACTTTAGACTTTGCAGAATTGAACCAAGTCAGTGGCTGTTCCACTGTAAATGGTACCAGCTTGGTTACAGAATTCAGCTTGCATTGGAGTATTCCATGTCACTGAGCACTCTACATGCAATATCTATACAGTTCCAAACCACCCCAGTGTAGTTATGTACACAACCTTACTACAGAATGCATTGAAAAGAAAGCCATTCAACTCAATGGAGTGTACAGTTCAATTTTGCTGATAACTACTATGTGCTAACATGATGTAAACATTGTTAGCACACTAGCCATATGATTTAGAGTTGTTTGCAACCAATTTTATGAGTGTGCTACCTATTCTCCTGAAGTAACTTTCAGTAACATTACCTTCTCTACACAGTGGAACTTTAGCCTTTGCAGAATTGACCCAAGTCAATGGCCATCACAGTGTAAATGGTACCAGGTTGGTTACTGAATTCAGCTTGCATTGGAGTATTCCATGGCACTGAGCACTCTACATGCAATATCTACACAGTTCCAAATCACCCAGAGTAGTTATGTACACAACCTTACAACAGAATGCATTGAATAGAAAGTAAATCATTCAACTCAATGGAGTGTACAGTTCAATTTTGCTGATAACTACTATGTGCTAACATGATGTAAACATTGTTAGCACACTAGCCATATGATTTAGAGTTGTTTGCAACCAATTTTATGAGTGTGCTACCTATTCTCCAGAAGTTACTTTCAGTAACATTACCTTCTCTGCACAGTGGAACTTTAGCCTTTGCAGAAGTAAGCCAAGTCAGTGGCTGATCCAAAGTAAATGGTACCAGGTAGGTTACTGAATTCACCTTGCATTGGAGTATTCCATGTCACTGAGCACTCTACATGCAATATCTATACAGTTCCAAACCACCCAGTGTAGTTATGTACACAACCTTACCACAGAATGCATTGAATAGAAATTAATGCACTCAACTCAATGGAGAGTACAGTTCCATTTTGCTGATAACTACTATGTGCTAACATGATGTAAACATTGTTATCACACTAGCCATATGATTTAGAGTTGTTTGGAACCAATTTTATGAGTGTGCTACCTATTCTCCAGAAGTTACTTTCAGTAACATTATCTTCTCTACACAGTGGAACTTTAGCCTTTGCAGAATTGAACCAAGTCAATGGCCATCACAGTGTAAATGGTACCAGGTAGGTTACTGAATTCAGCTTGCATTGGAGTTTTCCATGGCACTGTGCACTCTACATGCAATATCTACAGAGTTCCAAATCACCCAGAGTAGTTATGTACACAACCTTACCACAGAATGCATTGAATAGAAAGTAATTGATTCAACTCAATTGAGTATACAGTTCAATTTTGCTGATAACTACTATGTGCTAACATGATGTAAACATTGTTAGCACACTGGCCATATGATTTAGAGTTGTTTGCAACCAATTTTATGAGTGTGCTACCTATTCTCCAGAAGTTACTTTCAGTAACATTACCTCCACACAGTGGAACTTTAGCTTTTGCAGAATTGAACCAAGTCAATGGCTGTTCCACTGTAAATGGTACCAGGTAGGTTACTGAATTCAGCTTGCATTGGAGTATTCCATGGCACTGAGCACTCTACATGCAATATCTATACAGTTCCAAACCACCCAGTGTAGTTATGTACACAACCTTACCACAGAATGCATTGAATAGAAAGTAATGCATTCAACTCAATGGAGTGTACAGTTCAATTTTGCTGATAGCTACTATGTGCTAACATGATGTAAACATTGTTAGTACACTAACCATATGATTTAGAGTTGTCTGCAACCAATTTTATGAGTGTGCTACCTATTCTCCAGAAGTTACTTTCAGTAATATTATCTTCTCTACACAGTGGAACTTTAGCCTTGGCAGAATTGAACCAAGTCAATGGACACCAGAGTGTAAATGGTACCAGGTAGGTTACTGAATTCAGCTTGCATTGGAGTTTTCCATGGCACTGAGCACTCTACATGCAATATCTACACAGTTCCAAATCACCCAGAGTAGTTATGTACACAACCCTACCACAGAATGCATTGAATAGAAAGTAAATCATTCAACTCAATTGAGTGTACAGTTCAATTTTGCTGATAACTACTATGTGCTAACATGATGTAAACATTGTTAGCACACTAGCCATATGATTTAGAGTTGTTTGCAACCAATTTTATGAGTGTGCTACCTATTCTCCAGAAGTTACTTTCAGTAACATTACCTTCTCTACACAGTGGAACTTTAGACTTTGCAGAATTGAACCAAGTCAATGGCTGTTCCACTGTAAATGGTACCAGCTTGGTTACAGAATGCAGCTTGCTTTGGAGTCTTCCATGGCACTGAGCACTCTACATGCAATAACTACACCGTTCCAAATCACCCAGAGTAGTTATGTACACAAACTTACCACAGAATGCATTGAATAGAAAGTAATTCATTCAACTCAATTGAGTGTACAGTTCAATTTTGCTGATAACTACTATGTGCTAACATAATGTAAACATTGTTAGCACACTAGCCATATGATTTAGAGTTGTTTGCAATCAATTTTATGAGTGTGCTACCTATTCTCCAGAAGTTACTTTCAGTAACATTACCTCTACACAGTGGAACTTTAGCCTTTGCAGAATTGAACCAAGTCAATGGCTGTTCCACTGTAAATGGTACCAGGTAGGTTACTGAATTCACCTTGCATTGGAGTATTCCATGTCACTGAGCACTCTACATGCAATATCTATACAGTTCCAAACCACCCAGTGTAGTTATGTACACAACCTTACCACAGAATGCATTGAATAGAAATTAATACACTCAACTCAATGGAGAGTACAGTTCCATTTTGCTGATAACTACTATGTGCTAACATGATGTAAACATTGTTAGCACCCTAGCCATATGATTTAGAGTTGTTTGGAACCAATTTTATGAGTGTGCTACCTATTCTCCAGAAGTTACTTTCAGTAACATTATCTTCTCTACACAGTGAAACTTTAGCCTTTGCAGAATTGAACCAAGTCAATGGCCATCACAGTGTAAATGGTACCAGGTAGGTTACTGAATTCAGCTTGCATTGGAGTTTTCCATGGCACTGTGAACTCTACATGCAATATCTACAGAGTTCCAAATCACCCAGAGTAGTTATGTACACAACCTTACCACAGAATGCATTGAATAGAAAGTAATTGATTCAACTCAATTGAGTATACAGTTCCATTTTGCTGATAACTACTATGTGCTAACATGATGTAAACATTGTTAGCACCCTAGCCATATGATTTAGAGTTGTTTGGAACCAATTTTATGAGTGTGCTACCTATTCTCCAGAAGTTACTTTCAGTAACATTATCTTCTCTACACAGTGAAACTTTAGCCTTTGCAGAATTGAACCAAGTCAATGGCCATCACAGTGTAAATGGTACCAGGTAGGTTACTGAATTCAGCTTGCATTGGAGTTTTCCATGGCACTGTGCACTCTACATGCAATATCTACAGAGTTCCAAATCACCCAGAGTAGTTATGTACACAACCTTACCACAGAATGCATTGAATAGAAAGTAATTGATTCAACTCAATTGAGTATACAGTTCAATTTTGCTGATAACTACTATGTGCTAACATGATGTAAACATTGTTAGCACACTGGCCATATGATTTAGAGTTGTCTGCAACCAATTTTATGAGTGTGCTACCTATTCTCCAGAAGTTACTTTCAGTAACATTACCTCCACAAGGTGGAACTTTAGCTTTTGCAGAATTGAACCAAGTCAATGGCTGTTCCACTGTAAATGGTACCAGGTAGGTTACTGAATTCAGCTTGCATTGGAGTATTCCATGGCACTGAGCACTCTACATGCAATATCTATACAGTTCCAAACCACCCCGTGTAGTTATGTACACAACCTTACCACAGAATGCATTGAATAGAAAGTAATGCATTCAACTCAATGGAGTGTACAGTTCAATTTTGCTGATAGCTACTATGTGCTAACATGATGTAAACATTGTTAGTACACTAACCATATGATTTAGAGTTGTCTGCAACCAATTTTATGAGTGTGCTACCTATTCTCCAGAAGTTACTTTCAGTAACATTACCTTCTCTACACAGTGGAACTTTAGACTTTGCAGAATTGAACCAAGTCAATGGCTGTTCCACTGTAGATGGTACCAGCTTGGTTACAGAATTCAGCTTGCTTTGGAGTTTTCCATGGCACTGAGCACTCTACATGCAATAACTACACCGTTCCAAATCACCCAGAGTAGTTATGTACACAACCTTACCACAGAATGCATTGAATAGAAAGTAATTCATTCAACTCAATTGAGTGTACAGTTCAATTTTGCTGATAACTACTATGTGCTAACATAATGTAAACATTGTTAGCACACTAGCCATATGATTTAGAGTTGTTTGCAATCAATTTTATGAGTGTGCTACCTATTCTCCAGAAGTTACTTTCAGTAACATTACCTCTACACAGTGGAACTTTAGCCTTTGCAGAATTGAACCAAGTCAATGGCTGTTCCACTGTAAATGGTACCAGGTAGGTTACTGAATTCAGCTTGCATTGGAGTTTTCCATGGCACTGAGCACTCTACATGCAATATCTATACAGTTCCAAATCACCCAGAGTAGTTATGTACACAACCTTACCACAGAATGCATTGAATAGAAAGTAAATCATTCAACTCAATTGAGTGTACAGTTCAATTTACTGATAACTACTATGTGCTAGCATGATGTAAACATTGTTAGCACACTAGCCATATGATTTAGAGTTGTTTGCAACAAATTTTATGAGTGTGATACCTATTCTCCAGAAGTTACTTTCAGTAACATTACCTTCTCTACACAGTGGAACTGTAGACTTTGTAGAATTGAACCAAGTCAATGGCTGTTCCACTGTAAATGGTACCAGCTTGGTTACAGAATTCAGCTTGCATTGGAGTTTTCCATGGCACTGAGCACTCTACATGCAATAACTACACCGTTCCAATCACCCAGAGTAGTTATGTACACAACCTTACCACAGAATGCATTGAATAGAAAGTAATTCATTCAACTCAATTGAGTGTACAGTTCAATTTTGCTGATAACTACTATGTGCTAACATGATGTAAACATTGTTAGCACACTAGCCATATGATTTAGAGTTGTTTGCAATCAATTTTATGAGTGTGCTACCTATTCTCCAGAAGTTACTTTCAGTAACATTACCTTCTCTATAGAGTGGAACTTTAGCCTTTGCAGAATTGAACCAAGTCAATGGCCACCACAGTGTAAATGGTACCAGGTAGGTTACTGAATTCAGCTTGCATTGGAGTATTCCATGGCACTGAGCACTCTACATGCAATATCTATACAGTTCCAAACCACCCAGTGTAGATATGTACAAAACCTTACCACAGAATGCATTGAATAGAAAGTAATTCATTCAACTCAATGGAGTGTACAGTTCAATTTTGCTGATAGCTACTATGTGCTAACATGATGTAAACATTGTTAGCACACTAGCCATATGATTTAGAGTTGTTTGCAATCAATTTTATGAGTGTGCTACCTATTCTCCAGAAGTTACTTTCAGTAACATTACCTCTACACAGTGGAACTTTAGCCTTTGCAGAATTGAACCAAGTCAATGGCTGTTCCACTGTAAATGGTACCAGGTAGGTTACTGAATTCAGCTTGCATTGGAGTTTTCCATGGCACTGAGCACTCTACATGCAATATCTATACAGTTCCAAATCACCCAGAGTAGTTATGTACACAACCTTACCACAGAATGCATTGAATAGAAAGTAAATCATTCAACTCAATTGAGTGTACAGTTCAATTTACTGATAACTACTATGTGCTAGCATGATGTAAACATTGTTAGCACACTAGCCATATGATTTAGAGTTGTTTGCAACCAATTTTATGAGTGTGCTACCTATTCTCCAGAAGTTACTTTCAGTAACATTACCTTCTCTACACAGTGGAACTGTAGACTTTGTAGAATTGAACCAAGTCAATGGCTGTTCCACTGTAAATGGTACCAGCTTGGTTACAGAATTCAGCTTGCATTGGAGTTTTCCATGGCACTGAGCACTCTACATGCAATAACTACACCGTTCCAATCACCCAGAGTAGTTATGTACACAACCTTACCACAGAATGCATTGAATAGAAAGTAATTCATTCAACTCAATTGAGTGTACAGTTCAATTTTGCTGATAACTACTATGTGCTAACATGATGTAAACATTGTTAGCACACTAGCCATATGATTTAGAGTTGTTTGCAATCAATTTTATGAGTGTGCTACCTATTCTCCAGAATTTACTTTCAGTAACATTACCTTCCCTATAGAGTGGAACTTTAGCCTTTGCAGAATTGAACCAAGTCAATGGCCACCACAGTGTAAATGGTACCAGGTAGGTTACTGAATTCAGCTTGCATTGGAGTATTCCATGGCACTGAGCACTCTACATGCAATATCTATACAGTTCCAAACCACCCAGTGTAGTTATGTACAAAACCTTACCACAGAATGCATTGAATAGAAAGTAATTCATTCAACTCAATGGAGTGTACAGTTCAATTTTGCTGATAGCTACTATGTGCTAACATGATGTAAACATTGTTAGCACACTAACCATATGATTTAGAGTTGTCTGCAACCAATTTTATGACTGTGCTACCTATTCTCCAGAAGTTACTTTCAGTAACATTACCTTCTATATAGAGTGGAACTTTAGCCTTTGCAGAATTGAACCAAGTCAATGGCCACCACAGTGTAAATGGTACCAGGTAGGTTACGGAATACAGCTTGCATTGGAGTATTCCATGGCACTGAGCACTCTACATGCAATATCTATACAGTTCCAAACCACCCAGTGTAGTTATGTACAAAACCTTACCACAGAATGCATTGAATAGAAAGTAATTCATTCAACTCAATGGAGTGCACAGTTCAATTTTGCTGATAACTACTTTGTGCTAACATGATGTAAACATTGTTAGCACACTAGCCATATGATTTAGAGTTGTTTGCAACCAATTTTATGAGTGTGCTACCTATTCTCCAGAAGTTACTTTCAGTAACATTACCTCTACACAGTGGAACTTTAGCCTTTGCAGAATTGAACCAAGTCAATGGCTGTTCCACTGTAAATGGTACCAGGTAGGTTACTGAATTCAGCTTGCATTGGAGTTTTCCATGGCACTGAGCACTCTACATGCAATATCTATACAGTTCCAAATCACCCAGAGTAGTTATGTACACAACCTTACCACAGAATGCATTGAATAGAAAGTAAATCATTCAACTCAATTGAGTGTACAGTTCAATTTACTGATAACTACTATGTGCTAGCATGATGTAAACATTGTTAGCACACTAGCCATATGATTTAGAGTTGTTTGCAACCAATTTTATGAGTGTGCTACCTATTCTCCAGAAGTTACTTTCAGTAACATTACCTTCTCTACACAGTGGAACTGTAGACTTTGTAGAATTGAACCAAGTCAATGGCTGTTCCACTGTAAATGGTACCAGCTTGGTTACAGAATTCAGCTTGCATTGGAGTTTTCCATGGCACTGAGCACTCTACATGCAATAACTACACCGTTCCAATCACCCAGAGTAGTTATGTACACAACCTTACCACAGAATGCATTGAATAGAAAGTAATTCATTCAACTCAATTGAGTGTACAGTTCAATTTTGCTGATAACTACTATGTGCTAACATGATGTAAACATTGTTAGCACACTAGCCATATGATTTAGAGTTGTTTGCAATCAATTTTATGAGTGTGCTACCTATTCTCCAGAAGTTACTTTCAGTAACATTACCTTCTCTATACAGTGGAACTTTAGCCTTTGCAGAATTGAACCAAGTCAATGGCCACCACAGTGTAAATGGTACCAGGTAGGTTACTGAATTCAGCTTGCATTGGAGTATTCCATGGCACTGAGCACTCTACATGCAATATCTATACAGTTCCAAACCACCCAGTGTAGTTATGTACAAAACCTTACCACAGAATGCATTGAATAGAAAGTAATTCATTCAACTCAATGGAGTGTACAGTTCAATTTTGCTGATAGCTACTATGTGCTAACATGATGTAAACATTGTTAGCACACTAACCATATGATTTAGAGTTGTCTGCAACCAATTTTATGACTGTGCTACCTATTCTCCAGAAGTTACTTTCAGTAACATTACCTTCTCTACACAGTGGAACTTTAGACTTTGCAGAATTGAACCAAGTCAATGGCTGTTCCACTGTAAATGGTACCAGCTTGGTTACAGAATTCAGCTTGCTTTGGAGTTTTCCATGGCACTGAGCACTCTACATGCAATAACTACACCGTTCCAAATCACCCAGAGTAGTTATGTACACAACCTTACCACAGAATGCATTGAATAGAAAGTAATTCATTCAACTCAATTGAGTGTACAGTTCAATTTTGCTGATAACTACTATGTGCTAACATAATGTAAACATTGTTAGCACACTAGCCATATGATTTAGAGTTGTTTGCAATCAATTTTATGAGTGTGCTACCTATTCTCCAGAAGTTACTTTCAGTAACATTACCTTCTCTATAGAGTGGAACTTTAGCCTTTGCAGAATTGAACCAAGTCAATGGCCACCACAGTGTAAATGGTACCAGGTAGGTTACTGAATTCAGCTTGCATTGGAGTATTCCATGGCACTGAGCACTCTACATGCAATATCTATACAGTTCCAAACCACCCAGTGTAGTTATGTACAAAACCTTACCACAGAATGCATTGAATAGAAAGTAATTCATTCAACTCAATGGAGTGTACAGTTCAATTTTGCTGATAGCTACTATGTGCTAACATGATGTAAACATTGCTAGCACACTAACCATATGATTTAGAGTTGTCTGCAACCAATTTTATGACTGTGCTACCTATTCTCCAGAAGTTACTTTCAGTAACATTACCTTCTCTACACAGTGGAACTTTAGACTTTGCAGAATTGAACCAAGTCAATGGCTGTTCCACTGTAAATGGTACCAGCTTGGTTACAGAATTCAGCTTGCTTTGGAGTTTTCCATGGCACTGAGCACTCTACATGCAATAACTACACCGTTCCAAATCACCCAGAGTAGTTATGTACACAACCTTACCACAGAATGCATTGAATAGAAAGTAATTCATTCAACTCAATTGAGTGTACAGTTCAATTTTGCTGATAACTACTATGTGCTAACATAATGTAAACATTGTTAGCACACTAGCCATATGATTTAGAGTTGTTTGCAATCAATTTTATGAGTGTGCTACCTATTCTCCAGAAGTTACTTTCAGTAACATTACCTCTACACAGTGGAACTTTAGCCTTTGCAGAATTGAACCAAGTCAATGGCTGTTCCACTGTAAATGGTACCAGGTAGGTTACTGAATTCAGCTTGCATTGGAGTTTTCCATGGCACTGAGCACTCTACATGCAATATCTATACAGTTCCAAATCACCCAGAGTAGTTATGTACACAACCTTACCACAGAATGCATTGAATAGAAAGTAAATCATTCAACTCAATTGAGTGTACAGTTCAATTTACTGATAACTACTATGTGCTAGCATGATGTAAACATTGTTAGCACACTAGCCATATGATTTAGAGTTGTTTGCAACCAATTTTATGAGTGTGCTACCTATTCTCCAGAAGTTACTTTCAGTAACATTACCTTCTCTACACAGTGGAACTGTAGACTTTGTAGAATTGAACCAAGTCAATGGCTGTTCCACTGTAAATGGTACCAGCTTGGTTACAGAATTCAGCTTGCATTGGAGTTTTCCATGGCACTGAGCACTCTACATGCAATAACTACACCGTTCCAATCACCCAGAGTAGTTATGTACACAACCTTACCACAGAATGCATTGAATAGAAAGTAATTCATTCAACTCAATTGAGTGTACAGTTCAATTTTGCTGATAACTACTATGTGCTAACATGATGTAAACATTGTTAGCACACTAGCCATATGATTTAGAGTTGTTTGCAATCAATTTTATGAGTGTGCTACCTATTCTCCAGAAGTTACTTTCAGTAACATTACCTTCTCTATAGAGCGGAACTTTAGCCTTTGCAGAATTGAACCAAGTCAATGGCCACCACAGTGTAAATGGTACCAGGTAGGTTACTGAATTCAGCTTGCATTGGAGTATTGCATTGGCACTGAGCACTCTACATGCAATATCTATACAGTTCCAAACCACCCAGTGTAGTTATGTACAAAACCTTACCACAGAATGCATTGAATAGAAAGTAATTCATTCAACTCAATGGAGTGTACAGTTCAATTTTGCTGATAGCTACTATGTGCTAACATGATGTAAACATTGTTAGCACACTAACCATATGATTTAGAGTTGTCTGCAACCAATTTTATGACTGTGCTACCTATTCTCCAGAAGTTACTTTCAGTAACATTACCTTCTCTACACAGTGGAACTTTAGCCTTTGCAGAATTGAACCAAGTCAATGGCCACCACAGTGTAAATGGTACCAGGTAGGTTACTGAATTCAGCTTGCATTGGAGTTTTCCATGGCACTGAGCACTCTACATGCAATAACTACACCGTTCCAAATCAGCCAGAGTAGTTATGTGCACAACCTTACTACAGAATGCATTGAAAAGAAAGCAATTCATTCAACTCAATGGAGTGTACAGTTCAACTTTGCTGATAACTACTATGTGCTAACATGATGTAAACATTGTTAGCACACTAGCCATATGATTTAAAGTTGTTTGCAACCAATTTTACGAGTGTGCTACCTATTCTCCAGAAGTTACTTTCAGTAACATTACCTCTACACAGTGGAACTTTAGCCTTTGCAGAATTGAAAAAAGTCAATGGCTGTTCCACTGTAAATGGTACCAGGTAGGTTACTGAATTCAGCTTGCATTGGAGTTTTCCATGGCACTGAGCACTCTACATGCAATATCTATACAGTTCCAAATCACCCAGAGTAGTTATGTACACAACCTCACCACAGAATGCATTGAATAGAAAGTAATTCATTCAACTCAATGGAGTGTACAGTTCAATTTTGCTTATAACTACTATGTACTAACATGATGTAAACATTGTTAGCACACTAGCCATATGATTTAGAGTTGTTTGCAACCAATTTTATGAGTGTGCTACCTATTCTCCAGAAGTTACTTTCAGTAACATTACCTTCTCTATAGAGTGGAACTTTAGCCTTTGCAGAATTGAACCAAGTCAATGGCCACCACAGTGTAAATGGTACCAGGTAGGTTACTGAATTCAGCTTGCATTGGAGTATTCCATGGCACTGAGCACTCTACATGCAATATCTATACAGTTCCAAACCACCCAGTGTAGTTATGTACAAAACCTTACCACAGAATGCATTGAATAGAAAGTAATTCATTCAACTCAATGGAGTGTACAGTTCAATTTTGCTGATAGCTACTATGTGCTAACATGATGTAAACATTGTTAGCACACTAGCCATATGATTTAGAGTTGTTTGCAACCAATTTTATGAGTGTGCTACCTATTCTCCAGAAGTTACTTTCAGTAACATTACCTTCGCTACACAGTGGAACTTAAGCCTTTGCCGAATTGAACCAAGTCAATGGCTGTTCCAATGTAAATGGTACCAGGTAGGTTACTGAATTCAGCTTGCATTGGAGTTTTCCATGGCACTGAACACTCTACATGCAATATCTATACAGTTCCAAACCACCCAGAGTAGTTATGTACATAACCTTACCACAGAATGCATTGAATATAAAGTAATGCATTCTACTCGAAGGAGCGTACAGTTCAATTTTGCTGATAACTAATATGTGCTAACATGATGTAAACATTGTTAGCACACTAGCCATATGATTTAGAGTTGTTTGCAACCAATTTAATGAGTGTGCTACCTATGCTCCAGAAGTTACTTTCAGTAAATTTACCTTCTCTACACAGTGGAACTTTAGCCTTTGCAGAAGTAAGCCAAGTCAGTGGCTGATCCAAAGTAAATGGTACCAGGCAGGTTACTGAATTCACCTTGCATTGGAGTATTCCATGTCACTGAGCACTCTACATGCAATATCTATACAGTTCCAAACCACCCAGTGTAGTTATGTACACAACCTTACCACAGAATGCATTGAATAGAAAGTAATGCATTCAACTCAATGGAGTGTACAGTTCAATTTTGCTGATAGCTACTATGTGCTAACATGATGTAAACATTGCTAGCACACTGACCATATGATTTAGAGTTGTCTGCAACAAATTTTATGAGTGTGCTACCTATTCTCCAGAAGTTACTTTCAGTAACATTACCTTCTCTACACAGTGGAACTTTAGCCTTTGCAGAATTGAAACAAGTCAATGGCCACCACAGTGTAAATGGTACCAGGTAGGTTACTGAATTCAGCTTGCATTGGAGTATTCCATGGCACTGAGCACTCTACATGCAATATCTATACAGTTCCAAACAACCCAGTGTAGTTATGTACAAAACCTTACCACAGAATGCATTGAATAGAAAGTAATTCATTCAACTCAATGGAGTGTACAGTTCAATTTTGCTGATAGCTACTATGTGCTAACATGATGTAAACATTGTTAGCACACTAACCATATGATTTAGAGTTGTCTGCAACCAATTTTATGACTGTGCTACCTATTCTCCAGAAGTTACTTTCAGTAACATTACCTTCTCTACACAGTGGAACTTTAGACTTTGCAGAATTGAACCAAGTCAATGGCTGTTCCACTGTAAATGGTACCAGCTTGGTTACAGAATTCAGCTTGCTTTGGAGTTTTCCATGGCACTGAGCACTCTACATGCAATAACTACACCGTTCCAAATCACCCAGAGTAGTTATGTACACAACCTTACCACAGAATGCATTGAATAGAAAGTAATTCATTCAACTCAATTGAGTGTACAGTTCAATTTTGCTGATAACTACTATGTGCTAACATAATGTAAACATTGTTAGCACACTAGCCATATGATTTAGAGTTGTTTGCAATCAATTTTATGAGTGTGCTACCTATTCTCCAGAAGTTACTTTCAGTAACATTACCTCTACACAGTGGAACTTTAGCCTTTGCAGAATTGAACCAAGTCAATGGCTGTTCCACTGTAAATGGTACCAGGTAGGTTACTGAATTCAGCTTGCATTGGAGTTTTCCATGGCACTGAGCACTCTACATGCAATATCTATACAGTTCCAAATCACCCAGAGTAGTTATGTACACAACCTTACCACAGAATGCATTGAATAGAAAGTAAATCATTCAACTCAATTGAGTGTACAGTTCAATTTACTGATAACTACTATGTGCTAGCATGATGTAAACATTGTTAGCACACTAGCCATATGATTTAGAGTTGTTTGCAACCAATTTTATGAGTGTGCTACCTATTCTCCAGAAGTTACTTTCAGTAACATTACCTTCTCTACACAGTGGAACTGTAGACTTTGTAGAATTGAACCAAGTCAATGGCTGTTCCACTGTAAATGGTACCAGCTTGGTTACAGAATTCAGCTTGCATTGGAGTTTTCCATGGCACTGAGCACTCTACATGCAATAACTACACCGTTCCAATCACCCAGAGTAGTTATGTACACAACCTTACCACAGAATGCATTGAATAGAAAGTAATTCATTCAACTCAATTGAGTGTACAGTTCAATTTTGCTGATAACTACTATGTGCTAACATGATGTAAACATTGTTAGCACACTAGCCATATGATTTAGAGTTGTTTGCAATCAATTTTATGAGTGTGCTACCTATTCTCCAGAAGTTACTTTCAGTAACATTACCTTCTCTATAGAGCGGAACTTTAGCCTTTGCAGAATTGAACCAAGTCAATGGCCACCACAGTGTAAATGGTACCAGGTAGGTTACTGAATTCAGCTTGCATTGGAGTATTCCATTGGCACTGAGCACTCTACATGCAATATCTATACAGTTCCAAACCACCCAGTGTAGTTATGTACAAAACCTTACCACAGAATGCATTGAATAGAAAGTAATTCATTCAACTCAATGGAGTGTACAGTTCAATTTTGCTGATAGCTACTATGTGCTAACATGATGTAAACATTGTTAGCACACTAACCATATGATTTAGAGTTGTCTGCAACCAATTTTATGACTGTGCTACCTATTCTCCAGAAGTTACTTTCAGTAACATTACCTTCTCTACACAGTGGAACTTTAGCCTTTGCAGAATTGAACCAAGTCAATGGCCACCACAGTGTAAATGGTACCAGGTAGGTTACTGAATTCAGCTTGCATTGGAGTTTTCCATGGCACTGAGCACTCTACATGCAATAACTACACCGTTCCAAATCAGCCAGAGTAGTTATGTGCACAACCTTACTACAGAATGCATTGAAAAGAAAGCAATTCATTCAACTCAATGGAGTGTACAGTTCAACTTTGCTGATAACTACTATGTGCTAACATGATGTAAACATTGTTAGCACACTAGCCATATGATTTAAAGTTGTTTGCAACCAATTTTACGAGTGTGCTACCTATTCTCCAGAAGTTACTTTCAGTAACATTACCTCTACACAGTGGAACTTTAGCCTTTGCAGAATTGAAAAAAGTCAATGGCTGTTCCACTGTAAATGGTACCAGGTAGGTTACTGAATTCAGCTTGCATTGGAGTTTTCCATGGCACTGAGCACTCTACATGCAATATCTATACAGTTCCAAATCACCCAGAGTAGTTATGTACACAACCTCACCACAGAATGCATTGAATAGAAAGTAATTCATTCAACTCAATGGAGTGTACAGTTCAATTTTGCTTATAACTACTATGTACTAACATGATGTAAACATTGTTAGCACACTAGCCATATGATTTAGAGTTGTTTGCAACCAATTTTATGAGTGTGCTACCTATTCTCCAGAAGTTACTTTCAGTAACATTACCTTCTCTATAGAGTGGAACTTTAGCCTTTGCAGAATTGAACCAAGTCAATGGCCACCACAGTGTAAATGGTACCAGGTAGGTTACTGAATTCAGCTTGCATTGGAGTATTCCATGGCACTGAGCACTCTACATGCAATATCTATACAGTTCCAAACCACCCAGTGTAGTTATGTACAAAACCTTACCACAGAATGCATTGAATAGAAAGTAATTCATTCAACTCAATGGAGTGTACAGTTCAATTTTGCTGATAGCTACTATGTGCTAACATGATGTAAACATTGTTAGCACACTAGCCATATGATTTAGAGTTGTTTGCAACCAATTTTATGAGTGTGCTACCTATTCTCCAGAAGTTACTTTCAGTAACATTACCTTCGCTACACAGTGGAACTTAAGCCTTTGCCGAATTGAACCAAGTCAATGGCTGTTCCAATGTAAATGGTACCAGGTAGGTTACTGAATTCAGCTTGCATTGGAGTTTTCCATGGCACTGAACACTCTACATGCAATATCTATACAGTTCCAAACCACCCAGAGTAGTTATGTACATAACCTTACCACAGAATGCATTGAATATAAAGTAATGCATTCTACTCGAAGGAGCGTACAGTTCAATTTTGCTGATAACTAATATGTGCTAACATGATGTAAACATTGTTAGCACACTAGCCATATGATTTAGAGTTGTTTGCAACCAATTTAATGAGTGTGCTACCTATGCTCCAGAAGTTACTTTCAGTAAATTTACCTTCTCTACACAGTGGAACTTTAGCCTTTGCAGAAGTAAGCCAAGTCAGTGGCTGATCCAAAGTAAATGGTACCAGGCAGGTTACTGAATTCACCTTGCATTGGAGTATTCCATGTCACTGAGCACTCTACATGCAATATCTATACAGTTCCAAACCACCCAGTGTAGTTATGTACACAACCTTACCACAGAATGCATTGAATAGAAAGTAATGCATTCAACTCAATGGAGTGTACAGTTCAATTTTGCTGATAGCTACTATGTGCTAACATGATGTAAACATTGCTAGCACACTGACCATATGATTTAGAGTTGTCTGCAACAAATTTTATGAGTGTGCTACCTATTCTCCAGAAGTTACTTTCAGTAACATTACCTTCTCTACACAGTGGAACTTTAGCCTTTGCAGAATTGAAACAAGTCAATGGCTGTTCCACTGTAAATGGTACCAGGTAGGTTACTGAATTCAGCTTGCATTGGAGTTTTCCATGGCACTGAGCACTCTACATGCAATATCTATACAGTTCCAAACCACCCAGAGTAGATATGTACATAACCTTACCACAGAATGCATTGAATATAAAGTAATGCATTCTACTCGAAGGAGCGTACAGTTCAATTTTGCTGATAACTACTATGTGCTAACATGATGTAAACATTGTTAGCACACTAGCCATATGATTTAGAGTTATTTGCAACCAATTTTATGAGTGTGCTACCTATGCTCCAGAAGTTACTTTCAGTAACATTACCTTCTCTACACAGTGGAACTTTAGCCTTTGCAGAAGTAAACCAAGTCAATGGCTGTTCCACTGTAAATGGTCCCAGGTAGGTTACTGAATTCAGCTTGCATTGAAGTTTTCCAAGGCACTGAGCACTCTACATTGAATATCTATACAGTTCCAAATCACCCAGAGTAGTTATGTACACAACCTCACCACAGAATGCATTGAATACAAAGTAATGCATTCAACTCAATGGAGTGTACAGTTCTATTTGGCTGATAACTGCTATGTGCTGACATGATGTAAACATTGTTAGCACACTAGCCATATGATTTAGAGTTATTTGCAACCAATTTTATGAGTGTGCTACCTATTCTCCAGAAGTTACTTTCAGTAACATTACCTCTACACAGTGGAACTTTAGCCTTTGCAGAATTGAACCAAGTCAGTGGCTGATCCAAAGTAAATGGTACCAGGTAGGTTACTGAATTCAGCTTGCATTGGAGTTTTCCAAGGCACTGAGCACTCTACATTCAATATCTATACAGTTCCAAATCACCCAGAGTAGTTATGTACACAACCTCACCACAGAATGCATTGAATACAAAGTAATGCATTCAACTCAATGGAGTGTACAGCTCTATTTGGCTGATAACTGCTATGTGCTGACATGATGTAAACATTGTTAGCACACTATCCATATGATTTAGAGATGTCTGCAACCAATTTTATGAGTGTGCTATCTATGCTCCAGAAGTTAGTTTCATTAACTTTACCTTCTCTACACAGTGGAACTTTAGCCTTTGCAGAATTGAACCAAGTCAATGGCCACCACAGTGTAAATGGTACCAGGTAGGTTACTGAATTCAGCTTGCATTGGAGTATTCCATGGCACTGAGCACTCTACATGCAATATCTATACAGTTCCAAACCACCCAGTGTAGTTATATACAAAACCTTACCACAGAATGCATTGAATAGAAAGTAATTCATTCAACTCAATGGAGTGCACAGTTCAATTTTGCTGATAACTACTTTGTGCTAACATGATGTAAACATTGTTAGCACACTAGCCATATGATTTAGAGTTGTTTGCAACCAATTTTATGAGTGTGCTACCTATTCTCCAGAAGTTACTTTCAGTAACATTACCTTCTCTACACAGTGGAACTTTAGCCTTTGCAGAATTGAACCAAGTCACTGGCTGTTCCACTGTAAATGGTCCCAGGTAGGTTACTGAATTCAGCTTGCATTGGAGTTTTCCATGGCACTGAGCACTCTACATGCAATATCTATACAGTTCCAAATCAGCCAGAGTAGTTATGTGCACAACCTTACTACAGAATGCATTGAAAAGTAAGCAGTTCATTCAACTCAATGGAGTGTACAGTTCAATTTTGCTGATAACTACTATGTGCTAACATGATGTAAACATTGTTAGCACACTAGCCATATGATTTAAAGTTGTTTGCAACCAATTTTATGAGTGTGCTACCTATTCTCCAGAAGTTACTTTCAGTAACATTACCTCTACACAGTGGAACTTTAGCCTTTGCAGAATTGAACCAAGTCAATGGCTGTTCCACTGTAAATGGTACCAGGTAGGTTACTGAATTCAGCTTGCATTGGAGTTTTCCATGGCACTGAGCACTCTACATGCAATATCTATACAGTTCCAAATCACCCAGAGTAGTTATGTACACAACCTCACCACAGAATGCATTGAATAGAAAGTAATTCATTCAACTCAATGGAGTGTACAGTTCAATTTTGCTGATAACTACTATGTACTAACATGATGTAAACATTGTTAGCACACTAGCCATATGATTTAGAGTTGTTTGCAACCAATTTTATGAGTGTGCTACCTATTCTCCAGAAGTTACTTTCAGTAACATTACCTTCTATATAGAGTGGAACTTTAGCCTTTGCAGAATTGAACCAAGTCAATGGCCACCACAGTGTAAATGGTACCAGGTAGGTTACTGAATACAGCTTGCATTGGAGTATTCCATGGCACTGAGCACTCTACATGCAATATCTATACAGTTCCAAACCACCCAGTGTAGTTATGTACAAAACCTTACCACAGAATGCATTGAATAGAAAGTAATTCATTCAACTCAATGGAGTGCACAGTTCAATTTTGCTGATAACTACTTTGTGCTAACATGATGTAAACATTGTTAGCACACTAGCCATATGATTTAGAGTTGTTTGCAACCAATTTTATGAGTGTGCTACCTATTCTCCAGAAGTTACTTTCAGTAACATTACCTTCTCTACACAGTGGAACTTTAGCCTTTGCAGAATTGAACCAAGTCACTGGCTGTTCCACTGTAAATGGTCCCAGGTAGGTTACTGAATTCAGCTTGCATTGGAGTTTTCCATGGCACTGAGCACTCTACATGCAATATCTATACAGTTCCATATCACCCAGAGTAGTTATGTACACAACCTCACCACAGAATGCATTGAATAGAAAGTAATTCATTCAACTCAATGGAGTGTACAGTTCAATTTTGCTGATAACTACTATGTACTAACATGATGTAAACATTGTTAGCACACTAGCCATATGATTTAGAGTTGTTTGCAACCAATTTTATGAGTGTGCTACCTATTCTCCAGAAGTTACTTTCAGTAACATTACCTTCTATATAGAGTGGAACTTTAGCCTTTGCAGAATTGAACCAAGTCAATGGCCACCACAGTGTAAATGGTACCAGGTAGGTTACTGAATACAGCTTGGATTGGAGTATTCCATTGCACTGAGCACTCTACATGCAATATCTATACAGTTCCAAACCACCCAGTGTAGTTATGTACACAACCTTACCACAGAATGCATTGAATAGAAAGTAATTCATTCAACTCAATGGAGTGCACAGTTCAATTTTGCTGATAACTACTTTGTGCTAACATGATGTAAACATTGTTAGCACACTAGCCATATGATTTAGAGTTGTTTGCAACCAATTTTATGAGTGTGCTACCTATTCTCCAGAAGTTACTTTCAGTAACATTACCTTCTCTACACAGTGGAACTTTAGCCTTTGCAGAATTGAACCAAGTCACTGGCTGTTCCACTGTAAATGGTCCCAGGTAGGTTACTGAATTCAGCTTGCATTGGAGTTTTCCATGGCACTGAGCACTCTACATGCAATATCTATACAGTTCCATATCACCCAGAGTAGTTATGTACACAACCTCACCACAGAATGCATTGAATAGAAAGTTATTCATTCAACTCAATGGAGTGTACAGTTCAATTTTGCTGATAACTACTATGTACTAACATGATGTAAACATTGTTAGCACACTAGCCATATGATTTAGAGTTGTTTGCAACCAATTTTATGAGTGTGCTACCTATTCTCCAGAAGTTACTTTCAGTAACATTACCTTCTATATAGAGTGGAACTTTAGCCTTTGCAGAATTGAACCAAGTCAATGGCCACCACAGTGTAAATGTTACCAGGTAGGTTACTGAATACAGCTTGGATTGGAGTATTCCATGGCACTGAGCACTCTACATGCAATATCTATACAGTTCCAAACCACCCAGTGTAGTTATGTACACAACCTTACCACAGAATGCATTGAATAGAAAGTAATGCATTCAACTCAATGGAGTGTACAGTTCAATTTTGCTGATAGCTACAATGTGCTAATATGATGTAAACATTGTTAGCACACTAGCCATATGATTTAGAGTTGTTTGCAACCAATTTTATGAGTGTGCTACCTATTCTCCAGAAGTTACTTTCAGTAACATTACCTTCTCTACACAGTGGAACTTTAGACTCTGCAGAATTGAACCAAGTCAATGGCTGTTCCACTGTAAATGGTACCAGCTTGGTTACAGAATTCAGCTTGCATTGGAGTTTTCCATGGCACTGAGCACTCTACATGCAATATCTATACAGTTCCATATCACCCAGAGTAGTTATGTACACAACCTCACCACAGAATGCATTGAATAGAAAGTTATTCATTCAACTCAATGGAGTGTACAGTTCAATTTTGCTGATAACTACTATGTACTAACATGATGTAAACATTGTTAGCACACTAGCCATATGATTTAGAGTTGTTTGCAACCAATTTTATGAGTGTGCTACCTATTCTCCAGAAGTTACTTTCAGTAACATTACCTTCTATATAGAGTGGAACTTTAGCCTTTGCAGAATTGAACCAAGTCAATGGCCACCACAGTGTAAATGTTACCAGGTAGGTTACTGAATACAGCTTGGATTGGAGTATTCCATGGCACTGAGCACTCTACATGCAATATCTATACAGTTCCAAACCACCCAGTGTAGTTATGTACACAACCTTACCACAGAATGCATTGAATAGAAAGTAATGCATTCAACTCAATGGAGTGTACAGTTCAATTTTGCTGATAGCTACAATGTGCTAATATGATGTAAACATTGTTAGCACACTAGCCATATGATTTAGAGTTGTTTGCAACCAATTTTATGAGTGTGCTACCTATTCTCCAGAAGTTACTTTCAGTAACATTACCTTCTCTACACAGTGGAACTTTAGACTCTGCAGAATTGAACCAAGTCAATGGCTGTTCCACTGTAAATGGTACCAGCTTGGTTACAGAATTCAGCTTGCATTGGAGTTTTCCATGGCACTGAGCACTCTACATGCAATATCTATACAGTTCCAAATCAGCCAGAGTAGTTATGTGCACAACCTTACTACAGAATGCATTGAAAAGAAAGCAATTCATTCAACTCAATGGAGTGTACAGTTCAATTTTGCTGATAACTACTATGTGCTAACATGATGTAAACATTGTTAGCACACTAGCCATATGATTTAAAGTTGTTTGCAACCAATTTCATGAGTGTGCTACCTATTCTCCAGAAGTTACTTTCAGTAACATTACCTCTACACAGTGGAACTTTCGCCTTTGCAGAATTGAACCAAGTCAATGGCTGTTCCACTGTAAATGGTACAAGGTAGGTTACTGAATTCAGCTTGCATTGGAGTTTTCCATGGCACTGAGCACTCTACATGCAATATCTATACAGTTCCAAATCACCCAGAGTAGTTATGTACACAACCTCACCACAGAATGCATTGAATAGAAAGTAATTCATTCAACTCAATGGAGTGTACAGTTCAATTTTGCTGATAACTACTATGTACTAACATGATGTAAACATTGTTAGCACACTAGCCATATGATTTAGAGTTGTTTGCAACCAATTTTATGAGTGTGCTACCTATTCTCCAGAAGTTACTTTCAGTAACATTACCTTCTCTATAGAGTGGAACTTTAGCCTTTGCAGAATTGAACCAAGTCAATGGCCACCACAGTGTAAATGGTACCAGGTAGGTTACTGAATTCAGCTTGCATTGGAGCATTCCATGGCACTGAGCACTCTACATGCAATATCTATACAGTTCCAAACAACCCAGTGTAGTTATGTACAAAACCTTACCACAGAATGCATTGAATAGAAAGTAATTCATTCAACTCAATGGAGTGTACAGTTCAATTTTGCTGATAACTACTTTGTGCTAACATGATGTAAACATTGTTAGCACACTAACCATATGATTCAGAGTTGTCTGCAACCAATTTTACGAGTGTGCTACCTATTCTCCAGAAGTTACTTTCAGTAACATTACCTTCTCTACACAGTGGAACTTTAGCGTTTGCAGAAGTAAGCCAAGTCAGTGGCTGTTCCACTGTAAATGGTACCAGGTAGGTTACTGAATTCAGCTTGCATTGGAGTATTCCATGGCACTGAGCACTCTACATGCAATATCTATACAGTTCCAAATCACCCAGAGTAGTTATGTACACAACCTCACCACAGAATGCATTGAATAGAAAGTAATTCATTCAACTCAATGGAGTGTACAGTTCAATTTTGCTGATAACTACTATGTACTAACATGATGTAAACATTGTTAGCACACTAGCCATATGATTTAGAGTTGTTTGCAACCAATTTTATGAGTGTGCTACCTATTCTCCAGAAGTTACTTTCAGTAACATTACCTTCTATATAGAGTGGAACTTTAGCCTTTGCAGAATTGAACCAAGTCAATGGCCACCACAGTGTAAATGGTACCAGGTAGGTTACTGAATACAGCTTGCATTGGAGTATTCCATGGCACTGAGCACTCTACATGCAATATCTATACAGTTCCAAACCACCCAGTGTAGTTATGTACAAAACCTTACCACAGAATGCATTGAATAGAAAGTAATTCATTCAACTCAATGGAGTGCACAGTTCAATTTTGCTGATAACTACTTTGTGCTAACATGATGTAAACATTGTTAGCACACTAGCCATATGATTTAGAGTTGTTTGCAACCAATTTTATGAGTGTGCTACCTATTCTCCAGAAGTTACTTTCAGTAACATTACCTTCTCTACACAGTGGAACTTTAGCCTTTGCAGAATTGAACCAAGTCACTGGCTGTTCCACTGTAAATGGTCCCAGGTAGGTTACTGAATTCAGCTTGCATTGGAGTTTTCCATGGCACTGAGCACTCTACATGCAATATCTATACAGTTCCATATCACCCAGAGTAGTTATGTACACAACCTCACCACAGAATGCATTGAATAGAAAGTAATTCATTCAACTCAATGGAGTGTACAGTTCAATTTTGCTGATAACTACTATGTACTAACATGATGTAAACATTGTTAGCACACTAGCCATATGATTTAGAGTTGTTTGCAACCAATTTTATGAGTGTGCTACCTATTCTCCAGAAGTTACTTTCAGTAACATTACCTTCTATATAGAGTGGAACTTTAGCCTTTGCAGAATTGAACCAAGTCAATGGCCACCACAGTGTAAATGGTACCAGGTAGGTTACTGAATACAGCTTGGATTGGAGTATTCCATTGCACTGAGCACTCTACATGCAATATCTATACAGTTCCAAACCACCCAGTGTAGTTATGTACACAACCTTACCACAGAATGCATTGAATAGAAAGTAATTCATTCAACTCAATGGAGTGCACAGTTCAATTTTGCTGATAACTACTTTGTGCTAACATGATGTAAACATTGTTAGCACACTAGCCATATGATTTAGAGTTGTTTGCAACCAATTTTATGAGTGTGCTACCTATTCTCCAGAAGTTACTTTCAGTAACATTACCTTCTCTACACAGTGGAACTTTAGCCTTTGCAGAATTGAACCAAGTCACTGGCTGTTCCACTGTAAATGGTCCCAGGTAGGTTACTGAATTCAGCTTGCATTGGAGTTTTCCATGGCACTGAGCACTCTACATGCAATATCTATACAGTTCCATATCACCCAGAGTAGTTATGTACACAACCTCACCACAGAATGCATTGAATAGAAAGTTATTCATTCAACTCAATGGAGTGTACAGTTCAATTTTGCTGATAACTACTATGTACTAACATGATGTAAACATTGTTAGCACACTAGCCATATGATTTAGAGTTGTTTGCAACCAATTTTATGAGTGTGCTACCTATTCTCCAGAAGTTACTTTCAGTAACATTACCTTCTATATAGAGTGGAACTTTAGCCTTTGCAGAATTGAACCAAGTCAATGGCCACCACAGTGTAAATGTTACCAGGTAGGTTACTGAATACAGCTTGGATTGGAGTATTCCATGGCACTGAGCACTCTACATGCAATATCTATACAGTTCCAAACCACCCAGTGTAGTTATGTACACAACCTTACCACAGAATGCATTGAATAGAAAGTAATGCATTCAACTCAATGGAGTGTACAGTTCAATTTTGCTGATAGCTACAATGTGCTAATATGATGTAAACATTGTTAGCACACTAGCCATATGATTTAGAGTTGTTTGCAACCAATTTTATGAGTGTGCTACCTATTCTCCAGAAGTTACTTTCAGTAACATTACCTTCTCTACACAGTGGAACTTTAGACTCTGCAGAATTGAACCAAGTCAATGGCTGTTCCACTGTAAATGGTACCAGCTTGGTTACAGAATTCAGCTTGCATTGGAGTTTTCCATGGCACTGAGCACTCTACATGCAATATCTATACAGTTCCATATCACCCAGAGTAGTTATGTACACAACCTCACCACAGAATGCATTGAATAGAAAGTTATTCATTCAACTCAATGGAGTGTACAGTTCAATTTTGCTGATAACTACTATGTACTAACATGATGTAAACATTGTTAGCACACTAGCCATATGATTTAGAGTTGTTTGCAACCAATTTTATGAGTGTGCTACCTATTCTCCAGAAGTTACTTTCAGTAACATTACCTTCTATATAGAGTGGAACTTTAGCCTTTGCAGAATTGAACCAAGTCAATGGCCACCACAGTGTAAATGTTACCAGGTAGGTTACTGAATACAGCTTGGATTGGAGTATTCCATGGCACTGAGCACTCTACATGCAATATCTATACAGTTCCAAACCACCCAGTGTAGTTATGTACACAACCTTACCACAGAATGCATTGAATAGAAAGTAATGCATTCAACTCAATGGAGTGTACAGTTCAATTTTGCTGATAGCTACAATGTGCTAATATGATGTAAACATTGTTAGCACACTAGCCATATGATTTAGAGTTGTTTGCAACCAATTTTATGAGTGTGCTACCTATTCTCCAGAAGTTACTTTCAGTAACATTACCTTCTCTACACAGTGGAACTTTAGACTCTGCAGAATTGAACCAAGTCAATGGCTGTTCCACTGTAAATGGTACCAGCTTGGTTACAGAATTCAGCTTGCATTGGAGTTTTCCATGGCACTGAGCACTCTACATGCAATATCTATACAGTTCCAAATCAGCCAGAGTAGTTATGTGCACAACCTTACTACAGAATGCATTGAAAAGAAAGCAATTCATTCAACTCAATGGAGTGTACAGTTCAATTTTGCTGATAACTACTATGTGCTAACATGATGTAAACATTGTTAGCACACTAGCCATATGATTTAAAGTTGTTTGCAACCAATTTCATGAGTGTGCTACCTATTCTCCAGAAGTTACTTTCAGTAACATTACCTCTACACAGTGGAACTTTCGCCTTTGCAGAATTGAACCAAGTCAATGGCTGTTCCACTGTAAATGGTACCAGGTAGGTTACTGAATTCAGCTTGCATTGGAGTTTTCCATGGCACTGAGCACTCTACATGCAATATCTATACAGTTCCAAATCACCCAGAGTAGTTATGTACACAACCTCACCACAGAATGCATTGAATAGAAAGTAATTCATTCAACTCAATGGAGTGTACAGTTCAATTTTGCTGATAACTACTATGTACTAACATGATGTAAACATTGTTAGCACACTAGCCATATGATTTAGAGTTGTTTGCAACCAATTTTATGAGTGTGCTACCTATTCTCCAGAAGTTACTTTCAGTAACATTACCTTCTCTATAGAGTGGAACTTTAGCCTTTGCAGAATTGAACCAAGTCAATGGCCACCACAGTGTAAATGGTACCAGGTAGGTTACTGAATTCAGCTTGCATTGGAGCATTCCATGGCACTGAGCACTCTACATGCAATATCTATACAGTTCCAAACAACCCAGTGTAGTTATGTACAAAACCTTACCACAGAATGCATTGAATAGAAAGTAATTCATTCAACTCAATGGAGTGTACAGTTCAATTTTGCTGATAACTACTTTGTGCTAACATGATGTAAACATTGTTAGCACACTAACCATATGATTCAGAGTTGTCTGCAACCAATTTTACGAGTGTGCTACCTATTCTCCAGAAGTTACTTTCAGTAACATTACCTTCTCTACACAGTGGAACTTTAGCGTTTGCAGAAGTAAGCCAAGTCAGTGGCTGTTCCACTGTAAATGGTACCAGGTAGGTTACTGAATTCAGCTTGCATTGGAGTATTCCATGGCACTGAGCACTCTACATGCAATATCTATACAGTTCCAAACCACCCAGTGTAGTTATGTACACAACCTTACCACAGAATGCATTGAATAGAAAGTAATGCATTCAACTCAATGGAGTGTACAGTTCAATTTTGCTGATAGCTACTATGTGCTAACATGATGTAAACATTGTTAGCACACTAACCATATGATTTAGAGTTGTCTGCAACCAATTTTATGAGTGTGCTACCTATTCTCCAGAAGTTACTTTCAGTAACATTACCTTCTCTACACAGTGGAACTTTAGCCTTTGCAGAATTGAACCAAGTCAATGGCCACCACAGTGTAAATGGTACCAGGTAGGTTACTGAATTCAGCTTGCATTGGAGTATTCCATGGCACTGAGCACTCTACATGCAATATCTATACTGTTCCAAACCACCCAGTGTAGTTATGTACACAACCTTACCACAGAATGCATTGAATAGAAAGTAATTGATTCAACTCAATTGAGTATACAGTTCAATTTTGCTGATAACTACTATGTGCTAACATGATGTAAACATTGTTTGCACACTAGCCATATGATTTAGAGTTGTTTGCAACCAATTTTATGAGTGTGCTAACGATTCTCCAGAAGTTACTTTCAGTAACATTACCTCTACACAGTGGAACTTTAGCCTTTGCAGAATTGAACCAAGTCAATGGCTGTTCCACTGTAAATGGTACCAGGTAGGTTACTGAATTCAGCTTGCATTGGAGTTTTCCATGGCACTGAGCACTCTACATGCAATATCTATACAGTTCCAAACCACCCAGAGTAGATATGTACATAACCTTACCACAGAATGCATTGAATATAAAGTAATGCATTCTACTCGAAGGAGCGTACAGTTCAATTTTGCTGATAACTACTATGTGCTAACATGATGTAAACATTGTTAGCACACTAGCCATATGATTTAGAGTTATTTGCAACCAATTTTATGAGTGTGCTACCTATGCTCCAGAAGTTACTTTCAGTAACATTACCTTCTCTACACAGTGGAACTTTAGCCTTTGCAGAAGTAAACCAAGTCAATGGCTGTTCCACTGTAAATGGTCCTAGGTAGGTTACTGAATTCAGCTTGCATTGAAGTTTTCCAAGGCACTGAGCACTCTACATTGAATATCTATACAGTTCCAAATCACCCAGAGTAGTTATGTACACAACCTCACCACAGAATGCATTGAATACAAAGTAATGCATTCAACTCAATGGAGTGTACAGTTCTATTTGGCTGATAACTGCTATGTGCTGACATGATGTAAACATTGTTAGCACACTAGCCATATGATTTAGAGTTATTTGCAACCAATTTTATGAGTGTGCTACCTATTCTCCAGAAGTTACTTTCAGTAACATTACCTCTACACAGTGGAACTTTAGCCTTTGCAGAATTGAACCAAGTCAGTGGCTGATCCAAAGTAAATGGTACCAGGTAGGTTACTGAATTCAGCTTGCATTGGAGTTTTCCAAGGCACTGAGCACTCTACATTCAATATCTATACAGTTCCAAATCACCCAGAGTAGTTATGTACACAACCTCACCACAGAATGCATTGAATACAAAGTAATGCATTCAACTCAATGGAGTGTACAGTTTTATTTGGCTGATAACTGCTATGTGCTGACATGATGTAAACATTGTTAGCACACTATCCATATGATTTAGAGATGTCTGCAACGAATTTTATGAGTGTGCTATCTATGCTCCAGAAGTTAGTTTCATTAACTTTACCTTCTCTACACCGTGGAACTTTAGCCTTTGCAGAATTGAACCAAGTCAATGGCCACCACAGTGTAAATGGTACCAGGTAGGTTACTGAATTCAGCTTGCATTGGAGTATTCCATGGCACTGAGCACTCTACATGCAATATCTATACAGTTCCAAACCACCCAGTGTAGTTATGTACAAAACCTTACCACAGAATGCATTGAATAGAAAGTAATTCATTCAACTCAATGGAGTGTACAGTTCAAATTTGCTGATAACTACCTTGTGCTAACATGATGTAAACATTGTTAGCACACTAACCATATGATTTAGAGATGTCTGCAACCAATTTTAAGAGTGTGCTACCTATGATCCAGAAGTTACTTTCAGTAACTTTACCTTCTCTACACAGTGGAACTTTAGCCTTTGCAGAAGTAAGCCAAGTCAGTGGCTGATGCAAAGTAAATGGTACCAGGTAGGTTACTGAATTCACCTTGCATTGGAGTATTCCATGTCACTGAGCACTCTACATGTAATATCTATACAGTTCCAAACCAGCCAGTGTAGTTATGTACACAACCTTACCACAGGATGCATTGAATAGAAAGTAATGCATTCAACTCAATGGAGTGTACAGTTCAGTTTTGCTGATAACTACTATGTGCTAACATGATGTAAACATTGTTAGCACACTAGCCATATGATTTAGAGTTGTTTGCAACCAATTTTATGAGTGTGCTACCTATTCTCCAGAAGTTACTTTCAGTAACATTACCTTCTCTACACAGTGTAACTTTAGCCTTTGCATAATTGAACCAAGTCAATGGCTGTTCCACTGTAAATGGTACCAGGTAGGTTACTGAATTCAGCTTGCATTGGAGTTTTCCATGGCACTGAGCACTCTACATGCAATATCCACACAGTTCCAAATCACCCAGAGTAGTTATGTACACAACCTTACCACAGAATGCATTGAATAGAAAGTAATTGATTCAACTCAATTGAGTATACAGTTCAATTTTGCTGATAACTTCTATGTGCTAACATGATGTAAACATTGTTAGCACACTAGCCATGTGATTTAGAGTTGTTTGCAACCAATTTTATGAGTGTGCTACCTATTCTCCAGAAGTTACTTTCAGTAACATTACCTTTACACATTGGAACTTTAGCCTTTGCAGAAGTAAGCCAAGTCAGTGGCTGATCCAAAGTAAATGGTACCAGGTAGGTTACTGAATTCACCTTGCATTGGAGTATTCCATGTCACTGAGCACTCTACATGCAATATCTATACAGTTCCAAACCACCCAGTGTAGTTATGTACACAACCGTACCACAGAATGCATTGAATAGAAAGTAATGCATTCAACTCAATGGAGTGTACAGTTCAATTTTGCTGATAGCTAGTATGTGCTAACATGATGTCAACATTGTTAGCACACTAACCATATGATTTAGAGTTGTCTGCAACCAATTTTATGAGTGTGCTACCTATTCTCCAGAAGTTACTTTCAGTAACATTACCTTCTCTACACAGTGGAACTTTAGCCTTTGCAGAATTGAACCAAGTCAATGGCCATCACATTGTAAATGGTACCAGGTAGGTTACTGAATTCAGCTTGCATTGGAGTTTACCATGGCACTGAGCACTCTACATGCAGTATCTATACAGTTCCAAATTACCCAGAGTAGTTATGTACACAACCTTACCACAGAATGCATTGAATACAAAGTAATGCATTGAACTCAATGGAGTGTACAGTTCAATTTTCTGATAACTACTATGTGCTAACTTGATGTAAACATTGTTAGCACACTAACCATATGATTTAGAGTTGTCTGCAACCAATTTTACGAGTGTGCTACCTATTCTCCAGAAGTTACTTTCAGTAACATTACCTTCTCTACACAGTGGAACTTTAGCCTTTGCAGAAGTAAACGAAGTCAATGGCTGTTCCACTGTAAATGGTACCAGGTAGGTTACTGAATTCAGCTTGCATTGGAGTTTTCCATGGCACTGAGCACTCTACATGCAA
Organism: Hypanus sabinus; assembly: GCF_030144855.1. Taxonomy (NCBI): domain Eukaryota; kingdom Metazoa; phylum Chordata; class Chondrichthyes; order Myliobatiformes; family Dasyatidae; genus Hypanus; species Hypanus sabinus. Next base: position 93,522,023 of record NC_082716.1, on the reverse strand, counting down.
TATCTATACAGTTCCAAATCACCCAGAGTAGTTATGTACACAACCGCACCACAGAATGCATTGAATACAAAGTAATGCATTCAACTCAATGGAGTGTACAGTTCAATTTTGCTGATAGCTACTATGTGCTAACATGATGTAAACATTGTTAGCACACTAACCATATGATTTAGAGTTGTCTGCAACCAATTTTATGAGTGTGCTACCTATTCTCCAGAAGTTACTTTCAGTAACATTACCTTCTCTACACAGTGGAACTTTAGCCTTTGCAGAATTGAACCAAGTCAATGGCCATCACATTGTAAATGGTACCAGGTAGGTTACTGAATTCAGCTTGCATTGGAGTTTACCATGGCACTGAGCACTCTACATGCAATATCTATACAGTTCCAAATCACCCAGAGTAGTTATGTACACAACCTCACCACAAAATGCATTGAATAGAAAGTAATTCATTCAACTCAATGGAGTGTACAGTTCAATTTTGCTGTTAACTACTATGTGCTAACATGATGTAAACATTGTGAGCACACTAGCCATATGATTTAGAGTTGTTTGCAACCAATTTTATGAGTGTGCTACCTATTCTCCAGAAGTTACTTTCAGTAACATTACCTTCGCTACACAGTGGAACTTTAGCCTTTGCCGAATTGAACCAAGTCAATGGCTGTTCCAATGTAAATGGTACCAGGTAGGTTACTGAATTCAGCTTGCATTGGAGTTTTCCTTGGCACTGAGCACTCTACATGCAATATCTATACAGTTCCAAACCACCCAGAGTAGTTATGTACATAACATTACCACAGAATGCATTGAATATAAAGTAATGCATTCTACTCGAAGGAGCGTAGAGTTCAATTTTGCTGATAACTACTATGTGCTAACATGATGTAAACATTGTTAGCACACTAGCCATATGATTTAGAGTGGTTTGCAACCAATTTTATGAGTGTGCTACCTATGCTCCAGAAGTTACTTTCAGTAACTTTACCTTCTCTACACAGTGGAACTTTAGCCTTTGCAGAAGTAAGCCAAGTCAGTGGCTGATCCAAATTAAATGGTACCAGGTAGGTTACTGAATTCACCTTGCATTGGAGTATTCCATGTCACTGAGCACTCTACATGCAATATCTATACAGTTCCAAACCACCCAGTGTAGTTATGTACACAACCTTACCACAGAATGCATTGAATAGAAAGTAATGCATTCAACTCAATGGAGTGTACAGTTCAATTTTGCTGATAGCTACTATGTGCTAACATGATGTAAACATTGCTAGTACACTGACCATATGATTTAGAGTTGTCTGCAACCAATTTTATGAGTGTGCTACCTATTCTCCAGAAGTTACTTTCAGTAACATTACCTTCTCTAGACAGTGGAACTTTAGACTTTGCAGAATTGAACCAAGTCAATGGCCATCACATTCTAAATGGTACCAGGTAGGTTACTGAATTCAGCATGCATTGGAGTTTTCCATGGCACTGAGCACTCTACATGCAATATCTACACAGTTCCAAATCACCCAGAGTAGTTATGTACACAACCTCACCACAGAATGCATTGAATAGAAAGTAATTCATTCAACTCAATGGAGTGTACAGTTCAATTTTGCTGATAACTACTATGTGCTAACATGATGTAAACATTGTTAGCACACTAGCCATATGATTTAGAGTTGTTTGCAACCAATTTTATGAGTGTGCTACCTATTCTCCAGAAGTTACTTTCAGTAACATTACCTTTTCTACACAGTGGAACTTTAGACTTTGCAGAATTGAACCAAGTCAGTGGCTGTTCCACTGTAAATGGTCCCAGGTAGGTTACTGAATTCAGCTTGCATTGGAGTATTCCATGGCACTGAGCACTCTACATGCAATATCTATACAGTTCCAAACCACCCAGTGTAGTTATGTACACAACCTTACCACAGAATGCATTGAATAGAAAGTAATGCATTCAACTCAATGGAGTGTACAGTTCAATTTTGCTGATAGCTACTATGTGCTAACATGATGTAAACATTGCTAGTACACTGACCATATGATTTAGAGTTGTCTGCAACCAATTTTATGAGTGTGCTACCTATTCTCCAGAAGTTACTTTCAGTAACATTACCTTCTCTAGACAGTGGAACTTTAGACTTTGCAGAATTGAACCAAGTCAATGGCCATCACATTCTAAATGGTACCAGGTAGGTTACTGAATTCAGCATGCATTGGAGTTTTCCATGGCACTGAGCACTCTACATGCAATATCTACACAGTTCCAAATCACCCAGAGTAGTTATGTACACAACCTCACCACAGAATGCATTGAATAGAAAGTAATTCATTCAACTCAATGGAGTGTACAGTTCAATTTTGCTGATAACTACTATGTGCTAACATGATGTAAACATTGTTAGCACACTAGCCATATGATTTAGAGTTGTTTGCAACCAATTTTATGAGTGTGCTACCTATTCTCCAGAAGTTACTTTCAGTAACATTACCTTTTCTACACAGTGGAACTTTAGACTTTGCAGAATTGAACCAAGTCAGTGGCTGTTCCACTGTAAATGGTCCCAGGTAGGTTACTGAATTCAGCTTGCATTGGAGTATTCCATGGCACTGAGCACTCTACATGCAATATCTATACAGTTCCAAACCACCCAGTGTAGTTATGTACACAACCTTACCACAGAATGCATTGAATAGAAAGTAATTCATTCAACTCAATGGAGTGTACAGTTCAATTTTGCTGATAACTACTATGTGTAAACATGATGTAAACATTGTTAGCACACTAGCCATATGATTTAGAGTTGTTTGCAACCAATTTTATGAGTGTGCTACCTATTCTCCAGAAGTTACTTTCAGTAACATTACCTTCTCTACACAGTGGAACTTTAGCCTTTGCATAATTGAACCAAGTCAATGGCCATCACATTGTAAATGGTACCAGGTAGGTTACTGAATTCAGCTTGCATTGGAGTTTACCATGCCACTGAGCACTCTACATGCAGTATCTATACAGTTCCAAATCACCCAGAGTAGTAATGTACACAACCTCACCACAGAATGCATTGAATAGAAAGTAATGCATTGAACTCAATGGAGTGATAACTACTATGTGCTAACTTGATGTAAACATTGTTAGCACACTAACCATATGATTTAGAGTTGTCTGCAACCAATTTTACGAGTGTGCTACCTATTCTCCAGAAGTTACTTTCAGTAACATTACCTTCTCTACACAGTGGAACTTTAGCCTTTGCAGAAGTAAACGAAGTCAATGGCTGTTCCACTGTAAATGGTACCAGGTAGGTTACTGAATTCAGCTTGCATTGGAGTTTTCCATGGCACTGAGCACTCTACATGCAATATCTATACAGTTCCAAATCACCCAGAGTAGTTATGTACACAACCGCACCACAGAATGCATTGAATACAAAGTAATGCATTCAACTCAATGGAGTGTACAGTTCAATTTTGCTGATAGCTACTATGTGCTAACATGATGTAAACATTGTTAGCACACTAACCATATGATTTAGAGTTGTCTGCAACCAATTTTATGAGTGTGCTACCTATTCTCCAGAAGTTACTTTCAGTAACATTACCTTCTCTACACAGTGGAACTTTAGCCTTTGCAGAATTGAACCAAGTCAATGGCCATCACATTGTAAATGGTACCAGGTAGGTTACTGAATTCAGCTTGCATTGGAGTTTACCATGGCACTGAGCACTCTACATGCAATATCTATACAGTTCCAAATCACCCAGAGTAGTTATGTACACAACCTCACCACAAAATGCATTGAATAGAAAGTAATTCATTCAACTCAATGGAGTGTACAGTTCAATTTTGCTGTTAACTACTATGTGCTAACATGATGTAAACATTGTTAGCACACTAGCCATATGATTTAGAGTTGTTTGCAACCAATTTTATGAGTGTGCTACCTATTCTCCAGAAGTTACTTTCAGTAACATTACCTTCGCTACACAGTGGAACTTTAGCCTTTGCCGAATTGAACCAAGTCAATGGCTGTTCCAATGTAAATGGTACCAGGTAGGTTACTGAATTCAGCTTGCATTGGAGTTTTCCATGGCACTGAGCACTCTACATGCAATATCTATACAGTTCCAAACCACCCAGAGTAGTTATGTACATAACCTTACCACAGAATGCATTGAATATAAAGTAATGCATTCTACTCGAAGGAGCGTAGAGTTCAATTTTGCTGATAACTACTATGTGCTAACATGATGTAAACATTGTTAGCACACTAGCCATATGATTTAGAGTTGTTTGCAACCAATTTTATGAGTGTGCTACCTATGCTCCAGAAGTTACTTTCAGTAACTTTACCTTCTCCTCACAGTGGAACTTTAGCCTTTGCAGAAGTAAGCCAAGTCAGTGGCTGATCCAAAGTAAATGGTACCAGGTAGGTTACTGAATTCACCTTGCATTGGAGTATTCCATGTCACTGAGCACTCTACATGCAATATCTATACAGTTCCAAACCACCCAGTGTAGTTATGTACACAACCTTACCACAGAATGCATTGAATAGAAAGTAATGCATTCAACTCAATGGAGTGTACAGTTCAATTTTGCTGATAGCTACTATGTGCTAACATGATGTAAACATTGCTAGTACACTGACCATATGATTTAGAGTTGTCTGCAACCAATTTTATGAGTGTGCTACCTATTCTCCAGAAGTTACTTTCAGTAACATTACCTTCTCTAGACAGTGGAACTTTAGACTTTGCAGAATTGAACCAAGTCAATGGCCATCACATTCTAAATGGTACCAGGTAGGTTACTGAATTCAGCATGCATTGGAGTTTTCCATGGCACTGAGCACTCTACATGCAATATCTACACAGTTCCAAATCACCCAGAGTAGTTATGTACACAACCTTACCACAGAATGCATTGAATAGAAAGTAAATCATTCAACTCAATTGAGTGTACAGTTCAATTTTGCTGATAACTACTATGTGCTAACATGATGTAAACATTGTTAGCACACTAGCCATATGATTTAGAGTTGTTTGCAACCAATTTTATGAGTGTGCTACCTATTCTCCAGAAGTTACTTTCAGTAACATTACCTTCTCTACACAGTGGAACTTTAGACTTTGCAGAATTGAACCAAGTCAGTGGCTGTTCCACTGTAAATGGTACCAGGTAGGTTACTGAATTCAGCTTGCATTGGAGTATTCCATGGCACTGAGCACTCTACATGCAATATCTATACAGTTCCAAACCACCCAGTGTAGTTATGTACACAACATTACCGCAGAATGCATTGAATAGAAAGTAATTCATTCAACTCAATGGAGTGTACAGTTCAATTTTGCTGATAACTACTATGTGTAAACATGATGTAAACATTGTTAGCACACTAGCCATATGATTTAGAGTTGTTTGCAACCAATTTTATGAGTGTGCTACCTATTCTCCAGAAGTTACTTTCAGTAACATTACCTTCTCTACACAGTGGAACTTTAGCCTTTGCAGAATTGAACCAAGTGAATGGCTGTTCCACTGTAAATGGTACCAGGTAGGTTACTGAATTCAGCTTGCATTGGAGTATTCCATGGCACTGAGCACTCTACATGCAATATCTATACAGTTCCAAATCACCCAGACTAGTTACGTACACAACCTTACCACAGAATGCATTGAATAGAAAGTAATGCATTCAACTCAATGGAGTGTACAGTTCAATTTTGCTGATAGCTACTATGTGCTAACATGATGTAAACATTGCTAGTACACTGACCATATGATTTAGAGTTGTCTGCAACCAATTTTATGAGTGTGCTACCTATTCTCCAGAAGTTACTTTCAGTAACATTACCTTCTCTAGACAGTGGAACTTTAGACTTTGCAGAATTGAACCAAGTCAATGGCCATCACATTCTAAATGGTACCAGGTAGGTTACTGAATTCAGCATGCATTGGAGTTTTCCATGGCACTGAGCACTCTACATGCAATATCTACACAGTTCCAAATCACCCAGAGTAGTTATGTACACAACCTTACCACAGAATGCATTGAATAGAAAGTAAATCATTCAACTCAATTGAGTGTACAGTTCAATTTTGCTGATAACTACTATGTGCTAACATGATGTAAACATTGTTAGCACACTAGCCATATGATTTAGAGTTGTTTGCAACCAATTTTATGAGTGTGCTACCTATTCTCCAGAAGTTAATTTCAGTAACATTACCTTCTCTACACAGTGGAACTTTAGACTTTGCAGAATTGAACCAAGTCAGTGGCTGTTCCACTGTAAATGGTACCAGGTAGGTTACTGAATTCAGCTTGCATTGGAGTATTCCATGGCACTGAGCACTCTACATGCAATATCTATACAGTTCCAAACCACCCAGTGTAGTTATGTACACAACCTTACCACAGAATGCATTGAATAGAAAGTAATTCATTCAACTCAATGGAGTGTACAGTTCAATTTTGCTGATAACTACTATGTGTAAACATGATGTAAACATTGTTAGCACACTAGCCATATGATTTAGAGTTGTTTGCAACCAATTTTATGAGTGTGCTACCTATTCTCCAGAAGTTACTTTCAGTAACATTACCTTCTCTACACAGTGGAACTTTAGCCTTTGCAGAATTGAAACAAGTGAATGGCTGTTCCACTGTAAATGGTACCAGGTAGGTTACTGAATTCAGCTTGCATTGGAGTATTCCATGGCACTGAGCACTCTACATGCAATATCTATACAGTTCCAAATCACCCAGACTAGTTAGGTACACAACCTTACCACAGAATGCATTGAATAGAAAGTAATGCATTCAACTCAATGGAGTGTACAGTTCAATTTTGCTGATAGCTACTATGTGCTAACATGATGTAAACATTGTTAGCACACTAACCATATGATTTAGAGTTGTCTGCAACCAATTTTATGAGTGTGCTACCTATTCTCCAGAAGTTACTTTCAGTAACATTACCTTCTCTACACAGTGGAACTTTAGCCTTTGCAGAATTGAACCAAGTCAATGGCCATCACATTGTAAATGGTACCAGGTAGGTTACTGAATTCAGCTTGCATTGGAGTTTACCATGGCACTGAGCACTCTACATGCAATATCTATACAGTTCCAAATCACCCAGAGTAGTTATGTACACAACCTCACCACAAAATGCATTGAATAGAAAGTAATTCATTCAACTCAATGGAGTGTACAGTTCAATTTTGCTGTTAACTACTATGTGCTAACATGATGTAAACATTGTTAGCACACTAGCCATATGATTTAGAGTTGTTTGCAACCAATTTTATGAGTGTGCTACCTATTCTCCAGAAGTTACTTTCAGTAACATTACCTTCGCTACACAGTGGAACTTTATCCTTTGCCGAATTGAACCAAGTCAATGGCTGTTCCAATGTAAATGGTACCAGGTAGGTTACTGAATTCAGCTTGCATTGGAGTTTTCCATGGCACTGAGAACTCTACATGCAATATCTATACAGTTCCAAACCACCCAGAGTAGTTATGTACATAACCTTACCACAGAATGCATTGAATATAAAGTAATGCATTCTACTCGAAGGAGCGTGGAGTTCAATTTTGCTGATAACTACTATGTGCTAACATGATGTAAACATTGTTAGCACACTAGCCATATGATTTAGAGTTGTTTGCAACCAATTTTATGAGTGTGCTACCTATGCTCCAGAAGTTACTTTCAGTAACTTTACCTTCTCTACACAGTGGAACTTTAGCCTTTGTAGAAGTAAGCCAAGTCAGTGGCTGATCCAAAGTAAATGGTACCAGGTAGGTTACTGAATTCACCTTGCATTGGAGTATTCCATGTCACTGAGCACTCTACATGCAATATCTATACAGTTCCAAACCACCCAGTGTAGTTATGTACACAACCTTACCACAGAATGCATTGAATAGAAAGTAATGCATTCAACTCAATGGAGTGTACAGTTCAATTTTGCTGATAACTACTATGTGCTAACATGATGTAAACATTGCTAGTACACTGACCATATGATTTAGAGTTGTCTGCAACCAATTTTATGAGTGTGCTACCTATTCTCCAGAAGTTACTTTCAGTAACATTACCTTCTCTACACAGTGGAACTTTAGACTTTGCAGAATTGAACCAAGTCAATGGCCATCACATTCTAAATGGTACCAGGTAGGTTACTGAATTCAGCATGCATTGGAGTTTTCCATGGCACTGAGCACTCTACATGCAATATCTACACAGTTCCAAATCACCCAGAGTAGTTATGTACACAACCTTACCACAGAATGCATTGAATAGAAAGTAAATCATTCAACTCAATTGAGTGTACAGTTCAATTTTGCTGATAACTACTATGTGCTAACATGATGTAAACATTGTTAGCACACTAGCCATATGATTTAGAGTTGTTTGCAACCAATTTTATGAGTGTGCTACCTATTCTCCAGAAGTTACTTTCAGTAACATTACCTTCTCTACACAGTGGAACTTTAGACTTTGCAGAATTGAACCAAGTCAGTGGCTGTTCCACTGTAAATGGTACCAGGTAGGTTACTGAATTCAGCTTGCATTGGAGTATTCCATGGCACTGAGCACTCTACATGCAATATCTATACAGTTCCAAACCACCCAGTGTAGTTATGTACACAACCTTACCACAGAATGCATTGAATAGAAAGTAATTCATTCAACTCAATGGAGTGTACAGTTCAATTTTGCTGATAACTACTATGTGTAAACATGATGTAAACATTGTTAGCACACTAGCCATATGATTTAGAGTTGTTTGCAACCAATTTTATGAGTGTGCTACCTATTCTCCAGAAGTTACTTTCAGTAACATTACCTTCTCTACACAGTGGAACTTTAGCCTTTGCAGAATTGAACCAAGTGAATGGCTGTTCCACTGTAAATGGTACCAGGTAGGTTACTGAATTCAGCTTGCATTGGAGTATTCCATGGCACTGAGCACTCTACATGCAATATCTATACAGTTCCAAATCACCCAGACTAGTTACGTACACAACCTTACCACAGAATGCATTGAATAGAAAGTAATGCATTCAACTCAATGGAGTGTACAGTTCAATTTTGCTGATAGCTACTATGTGCTAACATGATGTAAACATTGTTAGCACACTAACCATATGATTTAGAGTTGTCTGCAACCAATTTTATGAGTGTGCTACCTATTCTCCAGAAGTTACTTTCAGTAACATTACCTTCTCTACACAGTGGAACTTTAGCCTTTGCAGAATTGAACCAAGTCAATGGCCATCACATTGTAAATGGTACCAGGTAGGTTACTGAATTCAGCTTGCATTGGAGTTTACCATGGCACTGAGCACTCTACATGCAATATCTATACAGTTCCAAATCACCCAGAGTAGTTATGTACACAACCTCACCACAGAATGCATTGAATAGAAAGTAATTCATTCAACTCAATGGAGTGTACAGTTCAATTTTGCTGTTAACTACTATGTGCTAACATGATGTAAACATTGTTAGCACACTAGCCATATGATTTAGAGTTGTCTGCAACCAATTTTATGAGTGTGCTACCTATTCTCCAGAAGTTACTTTCAGTAACATTACCTTCTCTAGACAGTGGAACTTTAGACTTTGCAGAATTGAACGAAGTCAATGGCCATCACATTCTAAATGGTACCAGGTAGGTTACTGAATTCAGCATGCATTGGAGTTTTCCATGGCACTGAGCACTCTACATGCAATATCTACACAGTTCCAAATCACCCAGAGTAGTTATGTACACAACCTTACCACAGAATGCATTGAATAGAAAGTAAATCATTCAACTCAATTGAGTGTACAGTTCAATTTTGCTGATAACTACTATGTGCTAACATGATGTAAACATTGTTAGCACACTAGCCATATGATTTAGAGTTGTTTGCAACCAATTTTATGAGTGTGCTATCTATTCTCCAGAAGTTACTTTCAGTAACATTACCTTCTCTACACAGTGGAACTTTAGACTTTGCAGAATTGAACCAAGTCAGTGGCTGTTCCACTGTAAATGGTACCAGGTAGGTTACTGAATTCAGCTTGCATTGGAGTATTCCATGGCACTGAGCACTCTACATGCAATATCTATACAGTTCCAAACCACCCAGTGTAGTTATGTACACAACCTTACCACAGAATGCATTGAATAGAAAGTAATTCATTCAACTCAATGGAGTGTACAGTTCAATTTTGCTGATAACTACTATGTGTAAACATGATGTAAACATTGTTAGCACACTAGCCATATGATTTAGAGTTGTTTGCAACCAATTTTATGAGTGTGCTACCTATTCTCCAGAAGTTACTTTCAGTAACATTACCTTCTCTACACAGTGGAACTTTAGCCTTTGCAGAATTGAACCAAGTGAATGGCTGTTCCACTGTAAATGGTACCAGGTAGGTTACTGAATTCAGCTTGCATTGGAGTATTCCATGGCACTGAGCACTCTACATGCAATATCTATACAGTTCCAAATCACCCAGACTAGTTACGTACACAACCTTACCACAGAATGCATTGAATAGAAAGTAATGCATTCAACTCAATGGAGTGTACAGTTCAATTTTGCTGATAGCTACTATGTGCTAACATGATGTAAACATTGTTAGCACACTAACCATATGATTTAGAGTTGTCTGCAACCAATTTTATGAGTGTGCTACCTATTCTCCAGAAGTTACTTTCAGTAACATTACCTTCTCTACACAGTGGAACTTTAGCCTTTGCAGAAGTGAACCAAGTCAATGGCCATCACATTGTAAATGGTACCAGGTAGGTTACTGAATTCAGCTTGCATTGGAGTTTACCATGGCACTGAGCACTCTACATGCAATATCTATACAGTTCCAAATCACCCAGAGTAGTTATGTACACAACCTCACCACAGAATGCATTGAATAGAAAGTAATTCATTCAACTCAATGGAGTGTACAGTTCAATTTTGCTGATAACTACTATGTGCTAAGATGATGTAAACATTGTTAGCACACTAGCCATATGATTTAGAGTTGTTTGCAACCAATTTTATGAGTGTGCTACCTATTCTCCAGAAGTTACTTTCAGTAACATTACCTTCTCTACACAGTGGAACTTTAGACTTTGCAGAATTGAACCAAGTCAGTGGCTGTTCCACTGTAAATGGTACCAGGTAGGTTACTGAATTCAGCTTGCATTGGAGTATTCCATGGCACTGAGCACTCTACATGCAATATCTATACAGTTTCAAACCACCCAGTGTAGTTATGTACAAAACCTTACCACAGAATGCATTGAATAGAAAGTAATTCATTCAACTCAATGGAGTGTACAGTTCAATTTTGCTGATAACTACCTTGTGCTAACATGATGTAAACATTGTTAGCACACTAACCATATGATTTAGAGATGTCTGCAACCAATTTTAAGAGTGTGCTACCTATTCTCCAGAAGTTACTTTCAGTAACATTACCTTCTCTACACAGTGTAACTTTAGCCTTTGCATAATTGAACCAAGTCAATGGCTGTTCCACTGTAAATGGTACCAGGTAGGTTACTGAATTCAGCTTGCATTGGAGTTTTCCATGGCACTGAGCACTCTACATGCAATATCTACACAGTTCCAAATCACCCAGAGTAGTTATGTACACAACCTTACCACAGAATGCATTGAATAGAAAGTAATTGATTCAGCTCAATTGAGTATACAGTTCAATTTTGCTGATAACTACTATGTGCTAACATGATGTCAACATTGTTAGCACACTAACCATATGATTTAGAGTTGTCTGCAACCAATTTTATGAGTGTGCTACCTATTCTCCAGAAGTTACTTTCAGTAACATTACCTTCTCTACACAGTGGAACTTTAGCCTTTGCAGAATTGAACCAAGTCAATGGCCATCACATTGTAAATGGTACCAGGTAGGTTACTGAATTCAGCTTGCATTGGAGTTTACCATGGCACTGAGCACTCTACATGCAGTATCTATACAGTTCCAAATTACCCAGAGTAGTTATGTACACAACCTTACCACAGAATGCATTGAATACAAAGTAATGCATTGAACTCAATGGAGTGTACAGTTCCATTTTCTGATAACTACTATGTGCTAACATGATGTAAACATTGTTAGCACACTAACCATATGATTTAGAGTTGTCTGCAACCAATTTTACGAGTGTGCTACCTATTCTCCAGAAGTTACTTTCAGTAACATTACCTTCTCTACACAGTGGAACTTTAGCCTTTGCAGAAGTAAACCAAGTCAATGGCTGTTCCACTGTAAATGGTACCAGGTAGGTTACTGAATTCAGCTTGCATTGGAGTTTTCCATGGCACTGAGAACTCTACATGCAATATCTATACAGTTCCAAATCACCAAGAGTAGTTATGTACACAACCGCACCACAGAATGCATTGAATAGAAAGTAATGCATTCAACTCAATGGAGTGTACAGTTCAATTTTGCTGATAGCTACTATGTGCTAACATGATGTAAACATTGTTAGCACACTAACCATATGATTTAGAGTTGTCTGCAACCAATTTTATGAGTGTGCTACCTATTCTCCAGAAGTTACTTTCAGTAACATTACCTTCTCTACACAGTGGAACTTTAGCCTTTGCAGAATTGAACCAAGTCAATGGCCATCACATTGTAAATGGTACCAGGTAGGTTACTGAATTCAGCTTGCATTGGAGTTTACCATGGCACTGAGCACTCTACATGCAATATCTATACAGTTCCAAATCACCCAGAGTAGTTATGTACACAACCTCACCACAGAATGCATTGAATAGAAAGTAATTCATTCAACTCAATGGAGTGTACAGTTCAATTTTGCTGTTAACTACTATGTGCTAACATGATGTAAACATTGTTAGCACACTAGCCATATGATTTAGAGTTGTCTGCAACCAATTTTATGAGTGTGCTACCTATTCTCCAGAAGTTACTTTCAGTAACATTACCTTCTCTAGACAGTGGAACTTTAGACTTTGCAGAATTGAACGAAGTCAATGGCCATCACATTCTAAATGGTACCAGGTAGGTTACTGAATTCAGCATGCATTGGAGTTTTCCATGGCACTGAGCACTCTACATGCAATATCTACACAGTTCCAAATCACCCAGAGTAGTTATGTACACAACCTTACCACAGAATGCATTGAATAGAAAGTAAATCATTCAACTCAATTGAGTGTACAGTTCAATTTTGCTGATAACTACTATGTGCTAACATGATGTAAACATTGTTAGCACACTAGCCATATGATTTAGAGTTGTTTGCAACCAATTTTATGAGTGTGCTACCTATTCTCCAGAAGTTACTTTCAGTAACATTACCTTCTCTACACAGTGGAACTTTAGACTTTGCAGAATTGAACCAAGTCAGTGGCTGTTCCACTGTAAATGGTACCAGGTAGGTTACTGAATTCAGCTTGCATTGGAGTATTCCATGGCACTGAGCACTCTACATGCAATATCTATACAGTTCCAAACCACCCAGTGTAGTTATGTACACAACCTTACCACAGAATGCATTGAATAGAAAGTAATTCATTCAACTCAATGGAGTGTACAGTTCAATTTTGCTGATAACTACTATGTGTAAACATGATGTAAACATTGTTAGCACACTAGCCATATGATTTAGAGTTGTTTGCAACCAATTTTATGAGTGTGCTACCTATTCTCCAGAAGTTACTTTCAGTAACATTACCTTCTCTACACAGTGGAACTTTAGCCTTTGCAGAATTGAACCAAGTGAATGGCTGTTCCACTGTAAATGGTACCAGGTAGGTTACTGAATTCAGCTTGCATTGGAGTATTCCATGGCACTGAGCACTCTACATGCAATATCTATACAGTTCCAAATCACCCAGACTAGTTACGTACACAACCTTACCACAGAATGCATTGAATAGAAAGTAATGCATTCAACTCAATGGAGTGTACAGTTCAATTTTGCTGATAGCTACTATGTGCTAACATGATGTAAACATTGTTAGCACACTAACCATATGATTTAGAGTTGTCTGCAACCAATTTTATGAGTGTGCTACCTATTCTCCAGAAGTTACTTTCAGTAACATTACCTTCTCTACACAGTGGAACTTTAGCCTTTGCAGAAGTGAACCAAGTCAATGGCCATCACATTGTAAATGGTACCAGGTAGGTTACTGAATTCAGCTTGCATTGGAGTTTACCATGGCACTGAGCACTCTACATGCAATATCTATACAGTTCCAAATCACCCAGAGTAGTTATGTACACAACCTCACCACAGAATGCATTGAATAGAAAGTAATTCATTCAACTCAATGGAGTGTACAGTTCAATTTTGCTGATAACTACTATGTGCTAAGATGATGTAAACATTGTTAGCACACTAGCCATATGATTTAGAGTTGTTTGCAACCAATTTTATGAGTGTGCTACCTATTCTCCAGAAGTTACTTTCAGTAACATTACCTTCTCTACACAGTGGAACTTTAGACTTTGCAGAATTGAACCAAGTCAGTGGCTGTTCCACTGTAAATGGTACCAGGTAGGTTACTGAATTCAGCTTGCATTGGAGTATTCCATGGCACTGAGCACTCTACATGCAATATCTATACAGTTTCAAACCACCCAGTGTAGTTATGTACAAAACCTTACCACAGAATGCATTGAATAGAAAGTAATTCATTCAACTCAATGGAGTGTACAGTTCAATTTTGCTGATAACTACCTTGTGCTAACATGATGTAAACATTGTTAGCACACTAACCATATGATTTAGAGATGTCTGCAACCAATTTTAAGAGTGTGCTACCTATTCTCCAGAAGTTACTTTCAGTAACATTACCTTCTCTACACAGTGTAACTTTAGCCTTTGCATAATTGAACCAAGTCAATGGCTGTTCCACTGTAAATGGTACCAGGTAGGTTACTGAATTCAGCTTGCATTGGAGTTTTCCATGGCACTGAGCACTCTACATGCAATATCTACACAGTTCCAAATCACCCAGAGTAGTTATGTACACAACCTTACCACAGAATGCATTGAATAGAAAGTAATTGATTCAGCTCAATTGAGTATACAGTTCAATTTTGCTGATAACTACTATGTGCTAACATGATGTCAACATTGTTAGCACACTAACCATATGATTTAGAGTTGTCTGCAACCAATTTTATGAGTGTGCTACCTATTCTCCAGAAGTTACTTTCAGTAACATTACCTTCTCTACACAGTGGAACTTTAGCCTTTGCAGAATTGAACCAAGTCAATGGCCATCACATTGTAAATGGTACCAGGTAGGTTACTGAATTCAGCTTGCATTGGAGTTTACCATGGCACTGAGCACTCTACATGCAGTATCTATACAGTTCCAAATTACCCAGAGTAGTTATGTACACAACCTTACCACAGAATGCATTGAATACAAAGTAATGCATTGAACTCAATGGAGTGTACAGTTCCATTTTCTGATAACTACTATGTGCTAACATGATGTAAACATTGTTAGCACACTAACCATATGATTTAGAGTTGTCTGCAACCAATTTTACGAGTGTGCTACCTATTCTCCAGAAGTTACTTTCAGTAACATTACCTTCTCTACACAGTGGAACTTTAGCCTTTGCAGAAGTAAACCAAGTCAATGGCTGTTCCACTGTAAATGGTACCAGGTAGGTTACTGAATTCAGCTTGCATTGGAGTTTTCCATGGCACTGAGAACTCTACATGCAATATCTATACAGTTCCAAATCACCAAGAGTAGTTATGTACACAACCGCACCACAGAATGCATTGAATACAAAGTAATGCATTCAACTCAATGGAGTGTACAGTTCAATTTTGCTGATAGCTACTATGTGCTAACATGATGTAAACATTGTTAGCACACTAACCATATGATTTAGAGTTGTCTGCAACCAATTTTATGAGTGTGCTACCTATTCTCCAGAAGTTACTTTCAGTAACATTACCTTCTCTACACAGTGGAACTTTAGCCTTTGCAGAATTGAACCAAGTCAATGGCCATCACATTGTAAATGGTACCAGGTAGGTTACTGAATTCAGCTTGCATTGGAGTTTACCATGGCACTGAGCACTCTACATGCAATATCTATACAGTTCCAAATCACCCAGAGTAGTTATGTACACAACCTCACCACAGAATGCATTGAATAGAAAGTAATTCATTCAACTCAATGGAGTGTACAGTTCAATTTTGCTGATAACTACTATGTGCTAACATGATGTAAACATTGTTAGCACACTAGCCATATGATTTAGAGTTGTTTGCAACCAATTTTATGAGTGTGCTACCTATGCTCCAGAAGTTACTTTCAGTAACTTTACCTTCTCTACACAGTGGAACTTTAGCCTTTGTAGAAGTAAGCCAAGTCAGTGGCTGATCCAAAGTAAATGGTACCAGGTAGGTTACTGAATTCACCTTGCATTGGAGTATTCCATGTCACTGAGTACTCTACATGCAATATCTATACAGTTCCAAACCACCCAGTGTAGTTATGTACACAACCTTACCACAGAATGCATTGAATAGAAAGTAATGCATTCAACTCAATGGAGTGTACAGTTCAATTTTGCTGATAGCTACTATGTGCTAACATGATGTAAACATTGCTAGTACACTGACCATATGATTTAGAGTTGTCTGCAACCAATTTTATGAGTGTGCTACCTATTCTCCAGAAGTTACTTTCAGTAACATTACCTTCTCTAGACAGTGGAACTTTAGACTTTGCAGAATTGAACCAAGTCAATGGCCATCACATTCTAAATGGTACCAGGTAGGTTACTGAATTCAGCATGCATTGGAGTTTTCCATGGCACTGAGCACTCTACATGCAATATCTACACAGTTCCAAATCACCCAGAGTAGTTATGTACACAACCTTACCACAGAATGCATTGAATAGAAAGTAAATCATTCAACTCAATTGAGTGTACAGTTCAATTTTGCTGATAACTACTATGTGCTAACATGATGTAAACATTGTTAGCACACTAGCCATATGATTTAGAGTTGTTTGCAACCAATTTTATGAGTGTGCTACCTATTCTCCAGAAGTTACTTTCAGTAACATTACCTTCTCTACACAGTGGAACTTTAGACTTTGCAGAATTGAACCAAGTCAGTGGCTGTTCCACTGTAAATGGTACCAGGTAGGTTACTGAATTCAGCTTGCATTGGGGTATTCCATGGCACTGAGCACTCTACATGCAATATCTATACAGTTCCAAACCACCCAGTGTAGTTATGTACACAACCTTACCACAGAATGCATTGAATAGAAAGTAATTCATTCAACTCAATGGAGTGTACAGTTCAATTTTGCTGATAACTACTATGTGTAAACATGATGTAAACATTGTTAGCACACTAGCCATATGATTTAGAGTTGTTTGCAACCAATTTTATGAGTGTGCTACCTATTCTCCAGAAGTTACTTTCAGTAACATTACCTTCTCTACACAGTGGAACTTTAGCCTTTGCAGAATTGAACCAAGTGAATGGCTGTTCCACTGTAAATGGTACCAGGTAGGTTACTGAATTCAGCTTGCATTGGAGTATTCCATGGCACTGAGCACTCTACATGCAATATCTATACAGTTCCAAATCACCCAGACTAGTTACGTACACAACCTTACCACAGAATGCATTGAATAGAAAGTAATGCATTCAACTCAATGGAGTGTACAGTTCAATTTTGCTGATAGCTACTATGTGCTAACATGATGTAAACATTGTTAGCACACTAACCATATGATTTAGAGTTGTCTGCAACCAATTTTATGAGTGTGCTACCTATTCTCCAGAAGTTACTTTCAGTAACATTACCTTCTCTACACAGTGGAACTTTAGCCTTTGGAGAATTGAACCAAGTCAATGGCCATCACATTGTAAATGGTACCAGGTAGGTTACTGAATTCAGCTTGCATTGGAGTTTACCATGGCACTGAGCACTCTACATGCAATATCTATACAGTTCCAAATCACCCAGAGTAGTTATGTACACAACCTCACCACAGAATGCATTGAATAGAAAGTAATTCATTCAACTCAATGGAGTGTACAGTTCAATTTTGCTGATAACTACTATGTGCTAACATGATGTAAACATTGTTAGCACACTAGCCATATGATTTAGAGTTGTTTGCAACCAATTTTATGAGTGTGCTACCTATTCTCCAGAAGTTACTTTCAGTAACATTACCTTCTCTACACAGTGGAACTTTAGACTTTGCAGAATTGAACCAAGTCAGTGGCTGTTCCACTGTAAATGGTACCAGGTAGGTTACTGAATTCAGCTTGCATTGGAGTATTCCATGGCACTGAGCACTCTACATGCAATATCTATACAGTTCCAAACCACCCAGTGTAGTTATGTACAAAACCTTACCACAGAATGCATTGAATAGAAAGTAATTCATTCAACTCAATGGAGTGTACAGTTCAATTTTGCTGATAACTACCTTGTGCTAACATGATGTAAACATTGTTAGCACACTAACCATATGATTTAGAGATGTCTGCAACCAATTTTAAGAGTGTGCTACCTATTCTCCAGAAGTTACTTTCAGTAACATTACCTTCTCTACACAGTGGAACTTCAGCCTTTGCATAATTGAACCAAGTCAATGGCTGTTCCACTGTAAATGGTACCAGGTAGGTTACTGAATTCAGCTTGCATTGGAGTTTTCCATGGCACTGAGCACTCTACATGCAATATCTACACAGTTCCAAATCACCCAGAGTAGTTATGTACACAACCTTACCACAGAATGCATTGAATAGAAAGTAATTGATTCAACTCAATTGAGTATACAGTTCAATTTTGCTGATAACTACTATGTGCTAACATGATGTCAACATTGTTAGCACACTAACCATATGATTTAGAGTTGTCTGCAACCAATTTTATGAGTGTGCTACCTATTCTCCAGAAGTTACTTTCAGTAACATTACCTTCTCTACACAGTGGAACTTTAGCCTTTGCAGAATTGAACCAAGTCAATGGCCATCACATTGTAAATGGTACCAGGTAGGTTACTGAATTCAGCTTGCATTGGAGTTTACCATGGCACTGAGCACTCTACATGCAGTATCTATACAGTTCCAAATTACCCAGAGTAGTTATGTACACAACCTTACCACAGAATGCATTGAATACAAAGTAATGCATTGAACTCAATGGAGTGTACAGTTCAATTTTCTGATAACTACTATGTGCTAACATGATGTAAACATTGTTAGCACACTAACCATATGATTTAGAGTTGTCTGCAACCAATTTTACGAGTGTGCTACCTATTCTCCAGAAGTTACTTTCAGTAACATTACCTTCTCTACACAGTGGAACTTTAGCCTTTGCAGAAGTAAACCAAGTCAATGGCTGTTCCACTGTAAATGGTACCAGGTAGGTTACTGAATTCAGCTTGCATTGGAGTTTTCCATGGCACTGAGCACTCTACATGCAATATCTATACAGTTCCAAATCACCCAGAGTAGTTATGTACACAACCTCACCACAGAATGCATTGAATAGAAAGTAATTCATTCAACTCAATGGAGTGTACAGTTCAATTTTGCTGATAACTACTATGTGCTAACATGATGTAAACATTGTTAGCACACTAGCCATATGATTTAGAGTTGTTTGCAACCAATTTTATGAGTGTGCTACCTATTCTCCAGAAGTTACTTTCAGTAACATTACCTTCGCTACACAGTGGAACTTTAGCCTTTGCCGAATAGAACCAAGTCAATGGCTGTTCCAATGTAAATGGTACCAGGTAGGTTACTGAATTCAGCTTGCATTGGAGTTTTCCATGGCACTGAGCACTCTACATGCAATATCTATACAGTTCCAAACCACCCAGAGTAGTTATGTACATAACCTTACCACAGAATGCATTGAATATAAAGTAATGCATTCTACTCGAAGGAGCGTAGAGTTCAATTTTGCTGATAACTACTATGTGCTAACATGATGTAAACATTGTTAGCACACTAGCCATATGATTTAGAGTTGTTTGCAACCAATTTTATGAGTGTGCTACCTATGCTCCAGAAGTTACTTTCAGTAACTTTACCTTCTCTACACAGTGGAAATTTAGCCTTTGCAGAAGTAAGCCAAGTCACTGGCTGATCCAAAGTAAATGGTACCAGGTAGGTTACTGAATTCACCTTGCATTGGAGTATTCCATGTCACTGAGCACTCTACATGCAATATCTATACAGTACCAAACCACCCAGTGTAGTTATGTACACAACCGTACCACAGAATGCATTGAATAGAAAGTAATGCATTCAACTCAATGGAGTGTACAGTTCAATTTTGCTGATAGCTAGTATGTGCTAACATGATGTCAACATTGTTAGCACACTAACCATATGATTTAGAGTTGTCTGCAACCAATTTTATGAGTGTGCTACCTATTCTCCAGAAGTTACTTTCAGTAACATTACCTTCTCTACACAGTGGAACTTTAGCCTTTGCAGAATTGAACCAAGTCAATGGCCATCACATTGTAAATGGTACCAGGTAGGTTACTGAATTCAGCTTGCATTGGAGTTTACCATGGCACTGAGCACTCTACATGCAGTATCTATACAGTTCCAAATTACCCAGAGTAGTTATGTACACAACCTTACCACAGAATGCATTGAATACAAAGTAATGCATTGAACTCAATGGAGTGTACAGTTCAATTTTCTGATAACTACTATGTGCTAACTTGATGTAAACATTGTTAGCACACTAACCATATGATTTAGAGTTGTCTGCAACCAATTTTACGAGTGTGCTACCTATTCTCCAGAAGTTACTTTCAGTAACATTACCTTCTCTACACAGTGGAACTTTAGCCTTTGCAGAAGTAAACGAAGTCAATGGCTGTTCCACTGTAAATGGTACCAGGTAGGTTACTGAATTCAGCTTGCATTGGAGTATTCCATGTCACTGAGCACTCTACATGCAATATCTATACAGTTCCAAACCACCCAGTGTAGTTATGTACACAACCTTACCACAGAATGCATTGAATAGAAAGTAATGCATTCAACTCAATGGAGTGTACAGTTCAATTTTGCTGATAGCTACTATGTGCTAACATGATGTAAACATTGCTAGTGCACTGACCATATGATTTAGAGTTGTCTGCAACCAATTTTATGAGTGTGCTACCTATTCTCCAGAAGTTACTTTCAGTAACATTACCTTCTCTAGACAGTGGAACTTTAGACTTTGCAGAATTGAACCAAGTCAATGGCCATCACATTCTAAATGGTACCAGGTAGGTTACTGAATTCAGCATGCATTGGAGTTTTCCATGGCACTGAGCACTCTACATGCAATATCTACACAGTTCCAAATCACCCAGAGTAGTTATGTACACAACCTTACCACAGAATGCATTGAATAGAAAGTAAATCATTCAACTCAATTGAGTGTACAGTTCAATTTTGCTGATAACTACTATGTGCTAACATGATGTAAACATTGTTAGCACACTAGCCATATGATTTAGAGTTGTTTGCAACCAATTTTATGAGTGTGCTACCTATTCTCCAGAAGTTACTTTCAGTAACATTACCTTCTCTACACAGTGGAACTTTAGACTTTGCAGAATTGAACCAAGTCAGTGGCTGTTCCACTGTAAATGGTACCAGGTAGGTTACTGAATTCAGCTTGCATTGGGGTATTCCATGGCACTGAGCACTCTACATGCAATATCTATACAGTTCCAAACCACCCAGTGTAGTTATGTACACAACCTTACCACAGAATGCATTGAATAGAAAGTAATTCATTCAACTCAATGGAGTGTACAGTTCAATTTTGCTGATAACTACTATGTGTAAACATGATGTAAACATTGTTAGCACACTAGCCATATGATTTAGAGTTGTTTGCAACCAATTTTATGAGTGTGCTACCTATTCTCCAGAAGTTACTTTCAGTAACATTACCTTCTCTACACAGTGGAACTTTAGCCTTTGCAGAATTGAACCAAGTGAATGGCTGTTCCACTGTAAATGGTACCAGGTAGGTTACTGAATTCAGCTTGCATTGGAGTATTCCATGGCACTGAGCACTCTACATGCAATATCTATACAGTTCCAAATCACCCAGACTAGTTACGTACACAACCTTACCACAGAATGCATTGAATAGAAAGTAATGCATTCAACTCAATGGAGTGTACAGTTCAATTTTGCTGATAGCTACTATGTGCTAACATGATGTAAACATTGTTAGCACACTAACCATATGATTTAGAGTTGTCTGCAACCAATTTTATGAGTGTGCTACCTATTCTCCAGAAGTTACTTTCAGTAACATTACCTTCTCTACACAGTGGAACTTTAGCCTTTGGAGAATTGAACCAAGTCAATGGCCATCACATTGTAAATGGTACCAGGTAGGTTACTGAATTCAGCTTGCATTGGAGTTTACCATGGCACTGAGCACTCTACATGCAATATCTATACAGTTCCAAATCACCCAGAGTAGTTATGTACACAACCTCACCACAGAATGCATTGAATAGAAAGTAATTCATTCAACTCAATGGAGTGTACAGTTCAATTTTGCTGATAACTACTATGTGCTAACATGATGTAAACATTGTTAGCACACTAGCCATATGATTTAGAGTTGTTTGCAACCAATTTTATGAGTGTGCTACCTATTCTCCAGAAGTTACTTTCAGTAACATTACCTTCTCTACACAGTGGAACTTTAGACTTTGCAGAATTGAACCAAGTCAGTGGCTGTTCCACTGTAAATGGTACCAGGTAGGTTACTGAATTCAGCTTGCATTGGAGTATTCCATGGCACTGAGCACTCTACATGCAATATCTATACAGTTCCAAACCACCCAGTGTAGTTATGTACAAAACCTTACCACAGAATGCATTGAATAGAAAGTAATTCATTCAACTCAATGGAGTGTACAGTTCAATTTTGCTGATAACTACCTTGTGCTAACATGATGTAAACATTGTTAGCACACTAACCATATGATTTAGAGATGTCTGCAACCAATTTTAAGAGTGTGCTACCTATTCTCCAGAAGTTACTTTCAGTAACATTACCTTCTCTACACAGTGGAACTTCAGCCTTTGCATAATTGAACCAAGTCAATGGCTGTTCCACTGTAAATGGTACCAGGTAGGTTACTGAATTCAGCTTGCATTGGAGTTTTCCATGGCACTGAGCACTCTACATGCAATATCTACACAGTTCCAAATCACCCAGAGTAGTTATGTACACAACCTTACCACAGAATGCATTGAATAGAAAGTAATTGATTCAACTCAATTGAGTATACAGTTCAATTTTGCTGATAACTACTATGTGCTAACATGATGTCAACATTGTTAGCACACTAACCATATGATTTAGAGTTGTCTGCAACCAATTTTATGAGTGTGCTACCTATTCTCCAGAAGTTACTTTCAGTAACATTACCTTCTCTACACAGTGGAACTTTAGCCTTTGCAGAATTGAACCAAGTCAATGGCCATCACATTGTAAATGGTACCAGGTAGGTTACTGAATTCAGCTTGCATTGGAGTTTACCATGGCACTGAGCACTCTACATGCAGTATCTATACAGTTCCAAATTACCCAGAGTAGTTATGTACACAACCTTACCACAGAATGCATTGAATACAAAGTAATGCATTGAACTCAATGGAGTGTACAGTTCAATTTTCTGATAACTACTATGTGCTAACATGATGTAAACATTGTTAGCACACTAACCATATGATTTAGAGTTGTCTGCAACCAATTTTACGAGTGTGCTACCTATTCTCCAGAAGTTACTTTCAGTAACATTACCTTCTCTACACAGTGGAACTTTAGCCTTTGCAGAAGTAAACCAAGTCAATGGCTGTTCCACTGTAAATGGTACCAGGTTGGTTACTGAATTCAGCTTGCATTGGAGTTTTCCATGGCACTGAGCACTCTACATGCAATATCTATACAGTTCCAAATCACCCAGAGTAGTTATGTACACAACCTCACCACAGAATGCATTGAATAGAAAGTAATTCATTCAACTCAATGGAGTGTACAGTTCAATTTTGCTGATAACTACTATGTGCTAACATGATGTAAACATTGTTAGCACACTAGCCATATGATTTAGAGTTGTTTGCAACCAATTTTATGAGTGTGCTACCTATTCTCCAGAAGTTATTTTCAGTAACATTACCTTCGCTACACAGTGGAACTTTAGCCTTTGCCGAATAGAACCAAGTCAATGGCTGTTCCAATGTAAATGGTACCAGGTAGGTTACTGAATTCAGCTTGCATTGGAGTTTTCCATGGCACTGAGCACTCTACATGCAATATCTATACAGTTCCAAACCACCCAGAGTAGTTATGTACATAACCTTACCACAGAATGCATTGAATATAAAGTAATGCATTCTACTCGAAGGAGCGTAGAGTTCAATTTTGCTGATAACTACTAATTGCTAACATGATGTAAACATTGTTAGCACACTAGCCATATGATTTAGAGTTGTTTGCAACCAATTTTATGAGTGTGCTACCTATGCTCCAGAAGTTACTTTCAGTAACTTTACCTTCTCTACACAGTGGAAATTTAGCCTTTGCAGAAGTAAGCCAAGTCACTGGCTGATCCAAAGTAAATGGTACCAGGTAGGTTACTGAATTCACCTTGCATTGGAGTATTCCATGTCACTGAGCACTCTACATGCAATATCTATACAGTACCAAACCACCCAGTGTAGTTATGTACACAACCGTACCACAGAATGCATTGAATAGAAAGTAATGCATTCAACTCAATGGAGTGTACAGTTCAATTTTGCTGATAGCTAGTATGTGCTAACATGATGTCAACATTGTTAGCACACTAACCATATGATTTAGAGTTGTCTGCAACCAATTTTATGAGTGTGCTACCTATTCTCCAGAAGTTACTTTCAGTAACATTACCTTCTCTACACAGTGGAACTTTAGCCTTTGCAGAATTGAACCAAGTCAATGGCCATCACATTGTAAATGGTACCAGGTAGGTTACTGAATTCAGCTTGCATTGGAGTTTACCATGGCACTGAGCACTCTACATGCAGTATCTATACAGTTCCAAATTACCCAGAGTAGTTATGTACACAACCTTACCACAGAATGCATTGAATACAAAGTAATGCATTGAACTCAATGGAGTGTACAGTTCAATTTTCTGATAACTACTATGTGCTAACTTGATGTAAACATTGTTAGCACACTAACCATATGATTTAGAGTTGTCTGCAACCAATTTTACGAGTGTGCTACCTATTCTCCAGAAGTTACTTTCAGTAACATTACCTTCTCTACACAGTGGAACTTTAGCCTTTGCAGAAGTAAACGAAGTCAATGGCTGTTCCACTGTAAATGGTACCAGGTAGGTTACTGAATTCAGCTTGCATTGGAGTTTTCCATGGCACTGAGCACTCTACATGCAATATCTATACAGTTCCAAATCACCCAGAGTAGTTATGTACACAACCGCACCACAGAATGCATTGAATACAAAGTAATGCATTCAACTCAATGGAGTGTACAGTTCAATTTTGCTGATAGCTACTATGTGCTAACATGATGTAAACATTGTTAGCACACTAACCATATGATTTAGAGTTGTCTGCAACCAATTTTATGAGTGTGCTACCTATTCTCCAGAAGTTACTTTCAGTAACATTACCTTCTCTACACAGTGGAACTTTAGCCTTTGCAGAATTGAACCAAGTCAATGGCCATCACATTGTAAATGGTACCAGGTAGGTTACTGAATTCAGCTTGCATTGGAGTTTACCATGGCACTGAGCACTCTACATGCAATATCTATACAGTTCCAAATCACCCAGAGTAGTTATGTACACAACCTCACCACAAAATGCATTGAATAGAAAGTAATTCATTCAACTCAATGGAGTGTACAGTTCAATTTTGCTGATAACTACTATGTGCTAACATGATGTAAACATTGTTAGCACACTAGCCATATGATTTAGAGTTGTTTGCAACCAATTTTATGAGTGTGCGACCTATTCTCCAGAAGTTACTTTCAGTAACATTACCTTCGCTACACAGTGGAACTTTAGCCTTTGCCGAATTGAACCAAGTCAATGGCTGTTCCAATGTAAATGGTACCAGGTAGGTTACTGAATTCAGCTTGCATTGGAGTTTTCCATGGCACTGAGCACTCTACATGCAATATCTATACAGTTCCAAACCACCCAGAGTAGTTATGTACATAACCTTACCACAGAATGCATTGAATATAAAGTAATGCATTCTACTCGAAGGAGCGTAGAGTTCAATTTTGCTGATAACTACTATGTGCTAACATGATGTGAACATTGTTAGCACACTAGCCATATGATTTAGAGTTGTTTGCAACCAATTTTATGAGTGTGCTACCTATGCTCCAGAAGTTACTTTCAGTAACTTTACCTTCTCTACACAGTGGAACTTTAGCCTTTGCAGAAGTAAGCCAAGTCAGTGGCTGATCCAAAGTAAATGGTACCAGGTAGGTTACTGAATTCACCTTGCATTGGAGTATTCCATGTCACTGAGCACTCTACATGCAATATCTATACAGTTCCAAACCACCCAGTGTAGTTATGTACACAACCTTACCACAGAATGCATTGAATAGAAAGTAATGCATTCAACTCAATGGAGTGTACAGTTCAATTTTGCTGATAGCTACTATGTGCTAACATGATGTAAACATTGCTAGTACACTGACCATATGATTTAGAGTTGTCTGCAACCAATTTTATGAGTGTGCTACCTATTCTCCAGAAGTTACTTTCAGTAACATTACCTTCTCTAGACAGTGGAACTTTAGACTTTGCAGAATTGAACCAAGTCAATGGCCATCACATTCTAAATGGTACCAGGTAGGTTACTGAATTCAGCTTGCATTGGAGTTTTCCATGGCACTGAGCACTCTACATGCAATATCTACACAGTTCCAAATCACCCAGAGTAGTTATGTACACAACCTTACCACAGAATGCATTGAATAGAAAGTAAATCATTCAACTCAATTGAGTGTACAGTTCAATTTTGCTGATACCTACTATGTGCTAACATGATGTAAACATTGTTAGCACACTAGCCATATGATTTAGAGTTGTTTGCAACCAATTTTATGAGTGTGCTACCTATTCTCCAGAAGTTACTTTCAGTAACATTACCTTCTCTACACAGTGGAACTTTAGACTTTGCAGAATTGAACCAAGTCAGTGGTGTTCCACTGTAAATGGTACCAGGTAGGTTACTGAATTCAGCTTGCATTGGAGTATTCCATGGCACTGAGCACTCTACATGCAATATCTATACAGTTCCAAACCACCCAGTGTAGTTATGTACACAACCTTACCACAGAATGCATTGAATAGAAAGTAATTCATTCAACTCAATGGAGTGTACAGTTCAATTTTGCTGATAACTACTATGTGTAAACATGATGTAAACATTGTTAGCACACTAGCCATATGATTTAGAGTTGTTTGCAACCAATTTTATGAGTGTGCTACCTATTCTCCAGAAGTTACTTTCAGTAACATTACCTTCTCTAGACAGTGGAACTTTAGACTTTGCAGAATTGAACCAAGTCAATGGCCATCACATTGTAAATGGTACCAGGTAGGTTACTGAATTCAGCTTGCATTGGAGTTTACCATGGCACTGAGCACTCTACATGCAGTATCTATACAGTTCCAAATTACCCAGAGTAGTTATGTACACAACCTTACCACAGAATGCATTGAATACAAAGTAATTGATTCAACTCAATTGAGTATACAGTTCAATTTTGCTGATAACTACTATGTGCTAACATGATGTAAACATTGTTAGCACACTAGCCATGTGATTTAGAGTTGTTTGCAACCAATTTTATGAGTGTGCTACCTATTCTCCAGAAGTTACTTTCAGTAACATTACCTTTACACATTGGAACTTTAGCCTTTGCAGAAGTAAGCCAAGTCAGTGGCTGATCCAAAGTAAATGGTACCAGGTAGGTTACTGAATTCACCTTGCATTGGAGTATTCCATGTCACTGAGCACTCTACATGCAATATCTATACAGTTCCAAACCACCCAGTGTAGTTATGTACACAACCTTACCACAGAATGCATTGAATAGAAAGTAATGCATTCAACTCAATGGAGTGTACAGTTCAATTTTGCTGATAGCTAGTATGTGCTAACATGACGTCAACATTGTTAGCACACTAACCATATGATTTAGAGTTGTCTGCAACCAATTTTATGAGTGTGCTACCTATTCTCCAGAAGTTACTTTCAGTAACATTACCTTCTCTACACAGTGGAACTTTAGCCTTTGCAGAATTGAACCAAGTCAATGGCCATCACATTGTAAATGGTACCAGGTAGGTTACTGAATTCAGCTTGCATTGGAGTTTACCATGGCACTGAGCACTCTACATGCAGTATCTATACAGTTCCAAATTACCCAGAGTAGTTATGTACACAACCTTACCACAGAATGCATTGAATACAAAGTAATGCATTGAACTCAATGGAGTGTACAGTTCCATTTTCTGATAACTACTATGTGCTAACATGATGTAAACATTGTTAGCACACTAACCATATGATTTAGAGTTGTCTGCAACCAATTTTACGAGTGTGCTACCTATTCTCCAGAAGTTACTTTCAGTAACATTACCTTCTCTACACAGTGGAACTTTAGCCTTTGCAGAAGTAAACCAAGTCAATGGCTGTTCCACTGTAAATGGTACCAGGTAGGTTACTGAATTCAGCTTGCATTGGAGTTTTCCATGGCACTGAGCACTCTACATGCAATATCTATACAGTTCCAAATCACCCAGAGTAGTTATGTACACAACCGCACCACAGAATGCATTGAATACAAAGTAATGCATTCAACTCAATGGAGTGTACAGTTCAATTTTGCTGATAGCTACTATGTGCTAACATGATGTAAACATTGTTAGCACACTAACCATATGATTTAGAGTTGTCTGCAACCAATTTTATGAGTGTGCTACCTATTCTCCAGAAGTTACTTTCAGTAACATTACCTTCTCTACACAGTGGAACTTTAGCCTTTGCAGAATTGAACCAAGTCAATGGCCATCACATTGTAAATGGTACCAGGTAGGTTACTGAATTCAGCTTGCATTGGAGTTTACCATGGCACTGAGCACTCTACATGCAATATCTATACAGTTCCAAATCACCCAGAGTAGTTATGTACACAACCTCACCACAGAATGCATTGAATAGAAAGTAATTCATTCAACTCAATGGAGTGTACAGTTCAATTTTGCTGATAACTACTATGTGCTAACATGATGTAAACATTGTTAGCACACTAACCATATGATTTAGAGTTGTCTGCAACCAATTTTACGAGTGTGCTACCTATTCTCCAGAAGTTACTTTCAGTAACATTACCTTCTCTACACAGTGGAACTTTAGCCTTTGCAGAAGTAAACCAAGTCAATGGCTGTTCCACTGTAAATGGTACCAGGTAGGTTACTGAATTCAGCTTGCATTGGAGTTTTCCATGGCACTGAGCACTCTACATGCAATATCTATACAGTTCCAAATCACCCAGAGTAGTTATGTACACAACCGCACCACAGAATGCATTGAATACAAAGTAATGCATTCAACTCAATGGAGTGTACAGTTCAATTTTGCTGATAGCTACTATGTGCTAACATGATGTAAACATTGTTAGCACACTAACCATATGATTTAGAGTTGTCTGCAACCAATTTTATGAGTGTGCTACCTATTCTCCAGAAGTTACTTTCAGTAACATTACCTTCTCTACACAGTGGAACTTTAGCCTTTGCAGAATTGAACCAAGTCAATGGCCATCACATTGTAAATGGTACCAGGTAGGTTACTGAATTCAGCTTGCATTGGAGTTTACCATGGCACTGAGCACTCTACATGCAATATCTATACAGTTCCAAATCACCCAGAGTAGTTATGTACACAACCTCACCACAGAATGCATTGAATAGAAAGTAATTCATTCAACTCAATGGAGTGTACAGTTCAATTTTGCTGATAACTACTATGTGCTAACATGATGTAAACATTGTTAGCACACTAGCCATATGATTTAGAGTTGTTTGCAACCAATTTTATGAGTGTGCTACCTATTCTCCAGAAGTTACTTTCAGTAACATTACCTTCGCTACACAGTGGAACTTTAGCCTTTGCCGAATTGAACCAAGTCAATGGCTGTTCCAATGTAAATGGTTCCAGGTAGGTTACTGAATTCAGCTTGCATTGGAGTTTTCCATGGCACTGAGCACTCTACATGCAATATCTATACAGTTCCAAACCACCCAGAGTAGTTATGTACATAACCTTACCACAGAATGCATTGAATATAAAGTAATGCATTCTACTCGAAGGAGCGTAGAGTTCAATTTTGCTGATAACTACTATGTGCTAACATGATGTAAACATTGTTCGCACACTAGCCATATGATTTAGAGTTGTTTGCAACCAATTTTATGAGTGTGCTACCTATGCTCCAGAAGTTACTTTCAGTAACTTTACCTTCTCTACACAGTGGAACTTTAGCCTTTGCAGAAGTAAGCCAAGTCAGTGGCTGATCCAAAGTAAATGGTACCAGGTAGGTTACTGAATTCACCTTGCATTGGAGTATTCCATGTCACTGAGCACTCTACATGCAATATCTATACAGTTCCAAACCACCCAGTGTAGTTATGTACACAACCTAACCACAGAATGCATTGAATAGAAAGTAATGCATTCAACTCAATGGAGTGTACAGTTCAATTTTGCTGATAGCTACTATGTGCTAACATGATGTAAACATTGCTAGTACACTGACCATATGATTTAGAGTTGTCTGCAACCAATTTTATGAGTGTGCTACGTATTCTCCAGAAGTTACTTTCAGTAACATTACCTTCTCTAGACAGTGGAACTTTAGACTTTGCAGAATTGAACCAAGTCAATGGCCATCACATTCTAAATGGTACCAGGTAGGTTACTGAATTCAGCTTGCATTGGAGTTTTCCATGGCACTGAGCACTCTACATGCAATATCTACACAGTTCCAAATCACCCAGAGTAGTTATGTACACAACCTTACCACAGAATGCATTGAATAGAAAGTAAATCATTCAACTCAATTGAGTGTACAGTTCAATTTTGCTGATAACTACTATGTGCTAACATGATGTAAACATTGTTAGCACACTAGCCATATGATTTAGAGTTGTTTGCAACCAATTTTATGAGTGTGCTACCTATTCTCCAGAAGTTACTTTCAGTAACATTACCTTCTCTACACAGTGGAACTTTAGACTTTGCAGAATTGAACCAAGTCAGTGGCTGTTGCACTGTAAATGGTACCAGGTAGGTTACTGAATTCAGCTTGCATTGGAGTATTCCATGGCACTGAGCACTCTACATGCAATATCTATACAGTTCCAAACCACCCAGTGTAGTTATGTACACAACCTTACCACAGAATGCATTGAATAGAAAGTAATTCATTCAACTCAATGGAGTGTACAGTTCAATTTTGCTGATAACTACTATGTGTAAACATGATGTAAACATTGTTAGCACACTAGCCATATGATTTAGAGTTGTTTGCAACCAATTTTATGAGTGTGCTACCTATTCTCCAGAAGTTACTTTCAGTAACATTACCTTCTCTACACAGTGGAACTTTAGCCTTTGCAGAATTGAACCAAGTGAATGGCTGTTCCACTGTAAATGGTACCAGGTAGGTTACTGAATTCAGCTTGCATTGGAGTATTCCATGGCACTGAGCACTCTACATGCAATATCTATACAGTTCCAAATCACCCAGACTAGTTACGTACACAACCTTACCACAGAATGCATTGAATAGAAAGTAATGCATTCAACTCAATGGAGTGTACAGTTGAATTTTGCTGATAGATACTATGTGCTAACATGATGTAAACATTGTTAGCACACTAACCATATGATTTAGAGTTGTCTGCAACCAATTTTATGAGTGTGCTACCTATTCTCCAGAAGTTACTTTCAGTAACATTACCTTCTCTACACAGTGGAACTTTAGCCTTTGCAGAATTGAACCAAGTCAATGGCCATCACATTGTAAATGGTACCAGGTAGGTTACTGAATTCAGCTTGCATTGGAGTTTACCATGGCACTGAGCACTCTACATGCAATATCTATACAGTTCCAAATCACCCAGAGTAGTTATGTACACAACCTCACCACAGAATGCATTGAATAGAAAGTAATTCATTCAACTCAATGGAGTGTACAGTTCAATTTTGCTGATAACTACTATGTGCTAACATGATGTAAACATTGTTAGCACACTAGCCATATGATTTAGAGTTGTTTGCAACCAATTTTATGAGTGTGCTACCTATTCTCCAGAAGTTACTTTCAGTAACATTACCTTCTCTACACAGTGGAACTTTAGACTTTGCAGAATTGAACCAAGTCAGTGGCTGTTCCACTGTAAATGGTACCAGGTAGGTTACTGAATTCAGCTTGCATTGGAGTATTCCATGGCACTGAGCACTCTACATGCAATATCTATACAGTTCCAAACCACCCAGTGTAGTTATGTACACAACCTTACCACAGAATGCATTGAATAGAAAGTAATTCATTCAACTCAATGGAGTGTACAGTTCAATTTTGCTGATAACTACTATGTGTAAACATGATGTAAACATTGTTAGCACACTAGCCATATGATTTAGAGTTGTTTGCAACCAATTTTATGAGTGTGCTACCTATTCTCCAGAAGTTACTTTCAGTAACATTACCTTCTCTACACAGTGGAACTTTAGCCTTTGCAGAATTGAACCAAGTGAATGGCTGTTCCACTGTAAATGGTACCAGGTAGGTTACAGAATTCAGCTTGCATTGGAGTATTCCATGGCACTGAGCACTCTACATGCAATATCTATACAGTTCCAAATCACCCAGACTAGTTACGTACACAACCTTACCACAGAATGCATTGAATAGAAAGTAATGCATTCAACTCAATGGAGTGTACAGTTCAATTTTGCTGATAGCTACTATGTGCTAACATGATGTAAACATTGTTAGCACACTAACCATATGATTTAGAGTTGTCTGCAACCAATTTTATGAGTGTGCTACCTATTCTCCAGAAGTTACTTTCAGTAACATTACCTTCTCTACACAGTGGAACTTTAGCCTTTGCAGAATTGAACCAAGTCAATGGCCATCACATTGTAAATGGTACCAGGTAGGTTACTGAATTCAGCTTGCATTGGAGTTTACCATGGCACTGAGCACTCTACATGCAATATCTATACAGTTCCAAATCACCCAGAGTAGTTATGTACACAACCTCACCACAGAATGCATTGAATAGAAAGTAATTCATTCAACTCAATGGAGTGTACAGTTCAATTTTGCTGATAACTACTATGTGCTAAGATGATGTAAACATTGTTAGCACACTAGCCATATGATTTAGAGTTGTTTGCAACTAATTTTATGAGTGTGCTACCTATTCTCCAGAAGTTACTTTCAGTAACATTACCTTCTCTACACAGTGGAACTTTAGACTTTGCAGAATTGAACCAAGTCAGTGGCTGTTCCACTGTAAATGGTACCAGGTAGGTTACTGAATTCAGCTTGCATTGGAGTATTCCATGGCACTGAGCACTCTACATGCAATATCTATACAGTTCCAAACCACCCAGTGTAGTTATGTACACAACCTTACCACAGAATGCATTGAATAGAAAGTAATTCATTCAACTCAATGGAGTGTACAGTTGAATTTTGCTGATAACTACTATGTGTAAACATGATGTAAACATTGTTAGCACACTAGCCATATGATTTAGAGTTGTTTGCAACCAATTTTATGAGTGTGCTACCTATTCTCCAGAAGTTACTTTCAGTAACATTACCTTCTCTACACAGTGGAACTTTAGCCTTTGCAGAATTGAACCAAGTGAATGGCTGTTCCACTGTAAATGGTACCAGGTAGGTTACTGAATTCAGCTTGCATTGGAGTATTCCATGGCACTGAGCACTCTACATGCAATATCTATACAGTTCCAAATCACCCAGACTAGTTACGTACACAACCTTACCACAGAATGCATTGAATAGAAAGTAATGCATTCAACTCAATGGAGTGTACAGTTCAATTTTGCTGATAGCTACTATGTGCTAACATGATGTAAACATTGTTAGCACACTAGCCATATGATTTAGAGTTGTTTGCAACCAATTTTATGAGTGTGCTACCTATTCTCCAGAAGTTACTTTCAGTAACATTACCTTCGCTACACAGTGGAACTTTAGCCTTTGCAGAATTGAACCAAGTCAATGGCCATCACATTGTAAACGGTACCAGGTAGGTTACTGAATTCAGCTTGCATTGGAGTTTACCATGGCACTGAGCACTCTACATGCAATATCTATACAGTTCCAAATCACCCAGAGTAGTTATGTACACAACCTCACCACAGAATGCATTGAATAGAAAGTAATTCATTCAACTCAATGGAGTGTACAGTTCAATTTTGCTGATAACTACTATGTGCTAACATGATGTAAACATTGTTAACACACTAGCCATATGATTTAGAGTTGTTTGCAACCAATTTTATGAGTGTGCTACCTATTCTCCAGAAGTTACTTTCAGTAACATTACCTTCTCTACACAGTGGAACTTTAGACTTTGCAGAATTGAACCAAGTCAGTGGCTGTTCCACTGTAAATGGTACCAGGTAGGTTACTGAATTCAGCTTGCATTGGAGTATTCCATGGCACTGAGCACTCTACATGCAATATCTATACAGTTCCAAACCACCCAGTGTAGTTATGTACACAACCTTACCACAGAATGCATTGAATAGAAAGTAATTCATTCAACTCAATGGAGTGTACAGTTCAATTTTGCTGATAACTACTATGTGTAAACATGATGTAAACATTGTTAGCACACTAGCCATATGATTTAGAGTTGTTTGCAACCAATTTTATGAGTGTGCTACCTATTCTCCAGAAGTTACTTTCAGTAACATTACCTTCTCTACACAGTGGAACTTTAGCCTTTGCAGAATTGAACCAAGTGAATGGCTGTTCCACTGTAAATGGTACCAGGTAGGTTACTGAATTCAGCTTGCATTGGAGTATTCCATGGCACTGAGCACTCTACATGCAATATCTATACAGTTCCAAATCACCCAGAGTAGTTATGTACACAACCTCACCACAGAATGCATTGAATAGAAAGTAATTCATTCAACTCAATGGAGTGTACAGTTCAATTTTGCTGATAACTACTATGTGCTAACATGATGTAAACATTGTTAGCACACTAGCCATATGATTTAGAGTTGTTTGCAACCAATTTTATGAGTGTGCTACCTATTCTCCAGAAGTTACTTTCAGTAACATTACCTTCGCTACACAGTGGACCTTTAGCCTTTGCCGAATTGAACCAAGTCAATGGCTGTTCCAATGTAAATGGTACCAGGTAGGTTACTGAATTCAGCTTGCACTGGAGTTTTCCATGGCACTGAGCACTCTACATGCAATATCTATACAGTTCCAAACCACCCAGTGTAGTTATGTACACAACCTAACCACAGAATGCATTGAATAGAAAGTAATGCATTCAACTCAATGGAGTGTACAGTTCAATTTTGCTGATAGCTACTATGTGCTAACATGATGTAAACATTGCTAGTACACTGACCATATGATTTAGAGTTGTCTGCAACCAATTTTATGAGTGTGCTACGTATTCTCCAGAAGTTACTTTCAGTAACATTACCTTCTCTAGACAGTGGAACTTTAGACTTTGCAGAATTGAACCAAGTCAATGGCCATCACATTCTAAATGGTACCAGGTAGGTTACTGAATTCAGCTTGCATTGGAGTTTTCCATGGCACTGAGCACTCTACATGCAATATCTACACAGTTCCAAATCACCCAGAGTAGTTATGTACACAACCTCACCACAGAATGCATTGAATAGAAAGTAATTCATTCAACTCAATGGAGTGTACAGTTCAATTTTGCTGATAACTACTATGTACTAACATGATGTAAACGTTGTTAGCACACTAGCCATATGATTTAGAGTTGTTTGCAACCAATTTTATGAGTGTGCTACCTATTCTCCAGAAGTTACTTTCAGTAACATTACCTTCTCTACACAGTGGAACTTTAGACTTTGCAGAATTTAACCAAGTCAGTGGCTGTTGCACTGTAAATGGTACCAGGTAGGTTACTGAATTCAGCTTGCATTGGAGTATTCCATGGCACTGAGCACTCTACATGCAATATCTATACAGTTCCAAACCACCCAGTGTAGTTATGTACACAACCTTACCACAGAATGCATTGAATAGAAAGTAATTCATTCAACTCAATGGAGTGTACAGTTCAATTTTGCTGATAACTACTATGTGTAAACATGATGTAAACATTGTTAGCACACTAGCCATATGATTTAGAGTTGTTTGCAACCAATTTTATGAGTGTGCTAACTATTCTCCAGAAGTTACTTTCAGTAACATTACCTTCTCTACACAGTGGAACTTTAGCCTTTGCAGAATTGAACCAAGTGAATGGCTGTTCCACTGTAAATGGTACCAGGTAGGTTACTGAATTCAGCTTGCATTGGAGTATTCCATGGCACTGAGCACTCTACATGCAATATCTATACAGTTCCAAATCACCCAGACTAGTTACGTACACAACCTTACCACAGAATGCATTGAATAGAAATTAATGCATTCAACTCAATGGAGTGTACAGTTCAATTTTGCTGATAGCTACTATGTGCTAACATGATGTAAACATTGTTAGCACACTAACCATATGATTTAGAGTTGTCTGCAACCAATTTTATGAGTGTGCTACCTATTCTCCAGAAGTTACTTTCAGTAACATTACCTTCTCTACACAGTGGAACTTTAGCCTTTGCAGAATTGAACCAAGTCAATGGCCATCACATTGTAAATGGTACCAGGTAGGTTACTGAATTCAGCTTGCATTGGAGTTTACCATGGCACTGAGCACTCTACATGCAATATCTATACAGTTCCAAATCACCCAGAGTAGTTATGTACACAACCTCACCACAGAATGCATTGAATAGAAAGTAATTCATTCAACTCAATGGAGTGTACAGTTCAATTTTGCTGATAACTACTATGTGCTAACATGATGTAAACATTGTTAGCACACTAGCCATATGATTTAGAGTTGTTTGCAACCAATTTTATGAGTGTGCTACCTATTCTCCAGAAGTTACTTTCAGTAACATTACCTTCTCTACACAGTGGAACTTTAGACTTTGCAGAATTGAACCAAGTCAGTGGCTGTTCCACTGTAAATGGTACCAGGTAGGTTACTGAATTCAGCTTGCATTGGAGTATTCCATGGCACTGAGCACTCTACATGCAATATCTATACAGTTCCAAACCACCCAGTGTAGTTATGTACACAACCGTACCACAGAATGCATTGAATAGAAAGTAATTCATTCAACTCAATGGAGTGTACAGTTCAATTTTGCTGATAACTACTATGTGTAAACATGATGTAAACATTGTTAGCACACTAGCCATATGATTTAGAGTTGTTTGCAACCAATTTTATGAGTGTGCTACCTATTCTCCAGAAGTTACTTTCAGTAACATTACCTTCTCTACACAGTGGAACTTTAGCCTTTGCAGAATTGAACCAAGTGAATGGCTGTTCCACTGTAAATGGTACCAGGTAGGTTACTGAATTCAGCTTGCATTGGAGTATTCCATGGCACTGAGCACTCTACATGCAATATCTATACAGTTCCAAATCACCCAGACTAGTTACGTACACAACCTTACCACAGAATGCATTGAATAGAAAGTAATGCATTCAACTCAATGGAGTGTACAGTTCAATTTTGCTGATAGCTACTATGTGCTAACATGATGTAAACATTGTTAGCACACTAACCATATGATTTAGAGTTGTCTGCAACCAATTTTATGAGTGTGCTACCTATTCTCCAGAAGTTACTTTCAGTAACATTACCTTCTCTACACAGTGGAACTTTAGCCTTTGCAGAATTGAACCAAGTCAATGGCCATCACATTGTAAATGGTACCAGGTAGGTTACTGAATTCAGCTTGCATTGGAGTTTACCATGGCACTGAGCACTCTACATGCAATATCTATACAGTTCCAAATCACCCAGAGTAGTTATGTACACAACCTCACCACAGAATGCATTGAATAGAAAGTAATTCATTCAACTCAATGGAGTGTACAGTTCAATTTTGCTGATAACTACTATGTGCTAACATGATGTAAACATTGTTAGCACACTAGCCATATGATTTAGAGTTGTTTGCAACCAATTTTATGAGTGTGCTACCTATTCTCCAGAAGTTACTTTCAGTAACATTACCTTCTCTACACAGTGGAACTTTAGACTTTGCAGAATTGAACCAAGTCAGTGGCTGTTCCACTGTAAATGGTACCAGGTAGGTTACTGAATTCAGCTTGCATTGGAGTATTCCATGGCACTGAGCACTCTACATGCAATATCTATACAATTCCAAACCACCCAGAGTAGTTATGTACATAACCTTACCACAGAATGCATTGAATATAAAGTAATGCATTCTACTCGAAGGAGCGTAGAGTTCAATTTTGCTGATAACTACTATGTGCTAACATGATGTAAACATTGTTAGCACACTAGCCATATGATTTAGAGTTGTTTGCAACCAATTTTATGAGTGTGCTACCTATGCTCCAGAAGTTACTTTCAGTAACTTTACCTTCTCTACACAGTGGAACTTTAGCCTTTGCAGAAGTAAGCCAAGTCAGTGGCTGATCCAAAGTAAATGGTACCAGGTAGGTTACTGAATTCACCTGGCATTGGAGTATTCCATGTCACTGAGCACTCTACATGCAATATCTATACAGTTCCAAACCACCCAGTGTAGTTATGTACACAACCTTACCACAGAATGCATTGAATAGAAAGTAATTCATTCAACTCAATGGAGTGTACAGTTCAATTTTGCTGATAACTACTATGTGCTAACATGATGTAAACATTGTTAGCACACTAGCCATATGATTTAGAGTTGTTTGCAACCAATTTTATGAGTGTGCTACCTATTCTCCAGAAGTTACTTTCAGTAACATTACCTTCGCTACACAGTGGAACTTTAGCCTTTGCCGAATTGAACCAAGTCAATGGCTGTTCCAATGTAAATGGTACCAGGTAGGTTACTGAATTCAGCTTGCATTGGAGTTTTCCATGGCACTGAGCACTCTACATGCAATATCTATACAGTTCCAAACCACCCAGAGTAGTTATGTACATAACCTTACCACAGAATGCATTGAATATAAAGTAATGCATTCTACTCGAAGGAGCGTAGAGTTCAATTTTGCTGATAACTACTATGTGCTAACATGATGTAAACATTGTTAGCACACTAGCCATATGATTTAGAGTTGTTTGCAACCAATTTTATGAGTGTGCTACCTATGCTCCAGAAGTTACTTTCAGTAACTTTACCTTCTCTACACAGTGGAACTTTAGCCTTTGCAGAAGTAAGCCAAGTCAGTGGCTGATCCAAAGTAAATGGTACCAGGTAGGTTACTGAATTCACCTTGCATTGGAGTATTCCATGTCACTGAGCACTCTACATGCAATATCTATACAGTTCCAAACCACCCAGTGTAGTTATGTACACAACCTTACCACAGAATGCATTGAATAGAAAGTAATGCATTCAACTCAATGGAGTGTACAGTTCAATTTTGCTGATAGCTACTATGTGCTAACATGATGTAAACATTGCTAGTACACTGACCATATGATTTAGAGTTGTCTGCAACCAATTTTATGAGTGTGCTACCTATTCTCCAGAAGTTACTTTCAGTAACATTACCTTCTCTAGACAGTGGAACTTTAGACTTTGCAGAATTGAACCAAGTCAATGGCCATCACATTCTAAATGGTACCAGGTAGGTTACTGAATTCAGCTTGCATTGGAGTTTTCCATGGCACTGAGCACTCTACATGCAATATCTACACAGTTCCAAATCAGCCAGAGTAGTTATGTACACAACCTTACCACAGAATGCATTGAATAGAAAGTAAATCATTCAACTCAATTGAGTGTACAGTTCAATTTTGCTGATAACTACTATGTGCTAACATGATGTAAACATTGTTAGCACACTAGCCATATGATTTAGAGTTGTTTGCAACCAATTTTATGAGTGTTCTACCTATTCTCCAGAAGTTACTTTCAGTAACATTACCTTCTCTACACAGTGGAACTTTAGACTTTGCAGAATTGAACCAAGTCAGTGGTTGTTCCACTGTAAATGGTACCAGGTAGGTTACTGAATTCAGCTTGCATTGGAGTATTCCATGGCACTGAGCACTCGACATGCAATATCTATACAGTTCCAAACCACCCAGTGTAATTATGTACACAACCTTACCACAGAATGCATTGAATAGAAAGTAATTCATTCAACTCAATGGAGTGTACAGTTCAATTTTGCTGATAACTACTATGTGTAAACATGATGTAAACATTGTTAGCACACTAGCCATATGATTTAGAGTTGTTTGCAACCAATGTTATGAGTGTGCTACCTATTCTCCAGAAGTTACTTTCAGTAACATTACCTTCTCTAGACAGTGGAACTTTAGACTTTGCAGAATTGAACCAAGTCAATGGCCATCACATTCTAAATGGTACCAGGTAGGTTACTGAATTCAGCTTGCATTGGAGTTTTCCATGGCACTGAGCACTCTACATGCAATATCTACACAGTTCCAAATCACCCAGAGTAGTTATGTACACAACCTTACCACAGAATGCATTGAATAGAAAGTAAATCATTCAACTCAATTGAGTGTACAGTTCAATTTTGCTGATAACTACTATGTGCTAACATGATGTAAACATTGTTAGCACACTAGCCATATGATTTAGAGTTGTTTGCAACCAATTTTATGAGTGTGCTACCTATTCTCCAGAAGTTACTTTCAGTAACATTAC
Organism: Hypanus sabinus; assembly: GCF_030144855.1. Lineage (NCBI taxonomy): Eukaryota > Metazoa > Chordata > Chondrichthyes > Myliobatiformes > Dasyatidae > Hypanus > Hypanus sabinus. The sequence continues at coordinate 93,480,829 of NC_082716.1, read as the reverse complement.
CTTCTCTACACAGTGGAACTTTAGACTTTGCAGAATTGAACCAAGTCAGTGGTTGTTCCACTGTAAATGGTACCAGGTAGGTTACTGAATTCAGCTTGCATTGGAGTATTCCATGGCACTGAGCACTCTACATGCAATATCTATACAGTTCCAAATCACCCAGACTAGTTACGTACACAACCTTACCACAGAATGCATTGAATAGAAAGTAATGCATTCAACTCAATGGAGTGTACAGTTCAATTTTGCTGATAGCTACTATGTGCTAACATGATGTAAACATTGTTAGCACACTAACCATATGATTTAGAGTTGTCTGCAACCAATTTTATGAGTGTGCTACCTATTCTCCAGAAGTTACTTTCAGTAACATTACCTTCTCTACACAGTGGAACTTTAGCCTTTGCAGAATTGAACCAAGTCAATGGCCATCACATTGTAAATGGTACCAGGTAGGTTACTGAATTCAGCTTGCATTGGAGTTTACCATGGCACTGAGCACTCTACATGCAATATCTATACAGTTCCAAATCACCCAGAGTAGTTATGTACACAACCTCACCACAGAATGCATTGAATAGAAAGTAATTCATTCAACTCAATGGAGTGTACAGTTCAATTTTGCTGATAACTACTATGTGCTAACATGATGTAAACATTGTTAGCACACTAGCCATATGATTTAGAGTTGTTTGCAACCAATTTTATGAGTGTGCTACCTATTCTCCAGAAGTTACTTTCAGTAACATTACCTTCTCTACACAGTGGAACTTTAGACTTTGCAGAATTGAACCAAGTCAGTGGCTGTTCCACTGTAAATGGTACCAGGTAGGTTACTGAATTCAGCTTGCATTGGAGTATTCCATGGCACTGAGCACTCTACATGCAATATCTATACAGTTCCAAACCACCCAGTGTAGTTATGTACAAAACCTTACCACAGAATGCATTGAATAGAAAGTAATTCATTCAACTCAATGGAGTGTACAGTTCAATTTTGCTGATAACTACCTTGTTCTAACATGATGTAAACATTGTTAGCACACTAACCATATGATTTAGAGATGTCTGCAACCAATTTTAAGAGTGTGCTACCTATGATCCAGAAGTTACTTTCAGTAACTTTACCTTCTCTACACAGTGGAACTTTAGCCTTTGCAGAAGTAAGCCAAGTCAGTGGCTGATCCAAAGTAAATGGTACCAGGTAGGTTACTGAATTCACCTGGCATTGGAGTATTCCATGTCACTGAGCACTCTACATGCAATATCTATACAGTTCCAAACCACCCAGTGTAGTTATGTACACAACCTTACCACAGAATGCATTGAATAGAAAGTAATTCATTCAACTCAATGGAGTGTACAGTTCAATTTTGCTGATAACTACTATGTGCTAACATGATGTAAACATTGTTAGCACACTAGCCATATGATTTAGAGTTGTTTGCAACCAATTTTATGAGTGTGCTACCTATTCTCCAGAAGTTACTTTCAGTAACATTACCTTCGCTACACAGTGGAACTTTAGCCTTTGCCGAATTGAACCAAGTCAATGGCTGTTCCAATGTAAATGGTACCAGGTAGGTTACTGAATTCAGCTTGCATTGGAGTTTTCCATGGCACTGAGCACTCTACATGCAATATCTATACAGTTCCAAACCACCCAGAGTAGTTATGTACATAACCTTACCACAGAATGCATTGAATATAAAGTAATGCATTCTACTCGAAGGAGCGTAGAGTTCAATTTTGCTGATAACTACTATGTGCTAACATGATGTAAACATTGTTAGCACACTAGCCATATGATTTAGAGTTGTTTGCAACCAATTTTATGAGTGTGCTACCTATGCTCCAGAAGTTACGTTCAGTAACTTTACCTTCTCTACACAGTGGAACTTTAGCCTTTGCAGAAGTAAGCCAAGTCAGTGGCTGATCCAAAGTAAATGGTACCAGGTAGGTTACTGAATTCACCTTGCATTGGAGTATTCCATGTCACTGAGCACTCTACATGCAATATCTATACAGTTCCAAACCACCCAGTGTAGTTATGTACACAACCTTACCACAGAATGCATTGAATAGAAAGTAATGCATTCAACTCAATGGAGTGTACAGTTCAATTTTGCTGATAGCTACTATGTGCTAACATGATGTAAACATTGCTAGTACACTGACCATATGATTTAGAGTTGTCTGCAACCAATTTTATGAGTGTGCTACCTATTCTCCAGAAGTTACTTTCAGTAACATTACCTTCTCTAGACAGTGGAACTTTAGACTTTGCAGAATTGAACCAAGTCAATGGCCATCACATTCTAAATGGTACCAGGTAGGTTACTGAATTCAGCTTGCATTGGAGTTTTCCATGGCACTGAGCACTCTACATGCAATATCTACACAGTTCCAAATCACCCAGAGTAGTTATGTACACAACCTAACCACAGAATGCATTGAATAGAAAATAATTGATTCAACTCAATTGAGTATACAGTTCAAATTTTGCTGATAACTACTATGTGCTAACATGATGTAAACATTGTTAGCACACTAGCCATGTGATTTAGAGTTGTTTGCAACCAATTTTATGAGTGTGCTACCTATTCTCCAGAAGTTACTTTCAGTAACATTACCTTTACACTTTGGAACATTAGCCTTTGCAGAAGTAAGCCAAGTCAGTGGCTGATCCAAAGTAAATGGTACCAGGTAGGTTACTGAATTCACCTTGCATTGGAGTATTCCATGTCACTGAGCACTCTACATGCAATATCTATACAGTTCCAAACCACCCAGTGTAGTTATGTACACAACCTTACCACAGAATGCATTGAATAGAAAGTAAATCATTCAACTCAATTGAGTGTACAGTTCAATTTTGCTGATAACTACTATGTGCTAACATGATGTAAACATTGTTAGCACACTAGCCATATGATTTAGAGTTGTTTGCAACCAATTTTATGAGTGTGCTACCTATTCTCCAGAAGTTACTTTCAGTAACATTACCTTCTCTAGACAGTGGAACTTTAGACTTTGCAGAATTGAACCAAGTCAGTGGTTGTTCCACTGTAAATGGTACCAGGTAGGTTACTGAATTCAGCTTGCATTGGAGTTTTCCATGGCACTGAGCACTCTACATGCAATATCTATACAGTTCCAAACCACCCAGAGTAGTTATGTACATAACCTTACCACAGAATGCATTGAATATAAAGTAATGCATTCTACTCGAAGGAGCGTAGAGTTCAATTTTGCTGATAACTACTATGTGCTAACATGATGTAAACATTGTTAGCACACTAGCCATATGATTTAGAGTTGTTTGCAACCAATTTTATGAGTGTGCTACCTATGCTCCAGAAGTTACGTTCAGTAACTTTACCTTCTCTACACAGTGGAACTTTAGCCTTTGCAGAAGTAAGCCAAGTCAGTGGCTGATCCAAAGTAAATGGTACCAGGTAGGTTACTGAATTCACCTTGCATTGGAGTATTCCATGTCACTGAGCACTCTACATGCAATATCTATACAGTTCCAAACCACCCAGTGTAGTTATGTACACAACCTTACCACAGAATGCATTGAATAGAAAGTAATGCATTCAACTCAATGGAGTGTACAGTTCAATTTTGCTGATAGCTACTATGTGCTAACATGATGTAAACATTGCTAGTACACTGACCATATGATTTAGAGTTGTCTGCAACCAATTTTATGAGTGTGCTACCTATTCTCCAGAAGTTACTTTCAGTAACATTACCTTCTCTAGACAGTGGAACTTTAGACTTTGCAGAATTGAACCAAGTCAATGGCCATCACATTCTAAATGGTACCAGGTAGGTTACTGAATTCAGCTTGCATTGGAGTTTTCCATGGCACTGAGCACTCTACATGCAATATCTACACAGTTCCAAATCACCCAGAGTAGTTATGTACACAACCTAACCACAGAATGCATTGAATAGAAAATAATTGATTCAACTCAATTGAGTATACAGTTCAAATTTTGCTGATAACTACTATGTGCTAACATGATGTAAACATTGTTAGCACACTAGCCATGTGAATTAGAGTTGTTTGCAACCAATTTTATGAGTGTGCTACCTATTCTCCAGAAGTTACTTTCAGTAACATTACCTTTACACTTTGGAACATTAGCCTTTGCAGAAGTAAGCCAAGTCAGTGGCTGATCCAAAGTAAATGGTACCAGGTAGGTTACTGAATTCACCTTGCATTGGAGTATTCCATGTCACTGAGCACTCTACATGCAATATCTATACAGTTCCAAACCACCCAGTGTAGTTATGTACACAACCTTACCACAGAATGCATTGAATAGAAAGTAAATCATTCAACTCAATTGAGTGTACAGTTCAATTTTGCTGATAACTACTATGTGCTAACATGATGTAAACATTGTTAGCACACTAGCCATATGATTTAGAGTTGTTTGCAACCAATTTTATGAGTGTGCTACCTATTCTCCAGAAGTTACTTTCAGTAACATTACCTTCTCTACACAGTGGAACTTTAGACTTTGCAGAATTGAACCAAGTCAGTGGTTGTTCCACTGTAAATGGTACCAGGTAGGTTACTGAATTCAGCTTGCATTGGAGTATTCCATGGCACTGAGCACTCTACATGCAATATCTATACAGTTCCAAACCACCCAGTGTAGTTATGTACACAACCTTACCACAGAATGCATTGAATAGAAAGTAATGCATTCAACTCAATGGAGTGTACAGTTCAATTTTGCTGATAGCTACTATGTGCTAACATGATGTAAACATTGCTAGTACACTGACCATATGATTTAGAGTTGTCTGCAACCAATTTTATGAGTGTGCTACCTATTCTCCAGAAGTTACTTTCAGTAACATTACCTTCTCTAGACAGTGGAACTTTAGACTTTGCAGAATTGAACCAAGTCAATGGCCATCACATTCTAAATGGTACCAGGTAGGTTACTGAATTCAGCTTGCATTGGAGTTTTCCATGGCACTGAGCACTCTACATGCAATATCTACACAGTTCCAAATCACCCAGAGTAGTTATGTACACAACCTTACCACAGAATGCATTGAATAGAAAGTAAATCATTCAACTCAATTGAGTGTACAGTTCAATTTTGCTGATAACTACTATGTGCTAACATGATGTAAACATTGTTAGCACACTAGCCATATGATTTAGAGTTGTTTGCAACCAATTTTATGAGTGTTCTACCTATTCTCCAGAAGTTACTTTCAGTAACATTACCTTCTCTACACAGTGGAACTTTAGACTTTGCAGAATTGAACCAAGTCAGTGGTTGTTCCACTGTAAATGGTACCAGGTAGGTTACTGAATTCAGCTTGCATTGGAGTATTCCATGGCACTGAGCACTCTACATGCAATATCTATACAGTTCCAAACCACCCAGTGTAGTTATGTACACAACCTTACCACAGAATGCATTGAATAGAAAGTAATTCATTCAACTCAATGGAGTGTACAGTTCAATTTTGCTGATAACTACTATGTGTAAACATGATGTAAACATTGTTAGCACACTAGCCATATGATTTAGAGTTGTTTGCAACCAATTTTATGAGTGTGCTACCTATTCTCCAGAAGTTACTTTCAGTAACATTACCTTCTCTAGACAGTGGAACTTTAGACTTTGCAGAATTGAACCAAGTCAATGGCCATCACATTCTAAATGGTACCAGGTAGGTTACTGAATTCAGCTTGCATTGGAGTTTTCCATGGCACTGAGCACTCTACATGCAATATCTACACAGTTCCAAATCACCCAGAGTAGTTATGTACACAACCTTACCACAGAATGCATTGAATAGAAAGTAAATCATTCAACTCAATTGAGTGTACAGTTCAATTTTGCTGATAACTACTATGTGCTAACATGATGTAAACATTGTTAGCACACTAGCCATATGATTTAGAGTTGTTTGCAACCAATTTTATGAGTGTGCTACCTATTCTCCAGAAGTTACTTTCAGTAACATTACCTTCTCTACACAGTGGAGCTTTAGACTTTGCAGAATTGAACCAAGTCAGTGGTTGTTCCACTGTAAATGGTACCAGGTAGGTTACTGAATTCAGCTTGCATTGGAGTATTCCATGGCACTGAGCACTCTACATGCAATATCTATACAGTTCCAAACCACCCAGTGTAGTTATGTACACAACCTTACCACAGAATGCATTGAATAGAAAGTAATTCATTCAACTCAATGGAGTGTACAGTTCAATTTTGCTGATAACTACTACGTGTAAACATGATGTAAACATTGTTAGCACACTAGCCATATGATTTAGAGTTGTTTGCAACCAATTTTATGAGTGTGCTACCTATTCTCCAGAAGTTACTTTCAGTAACATTACCTTCTCTACACAGTGGAACTTTAGACTTTGCAGAATTGAACCAAGTCAGTGGCTGTTCCACTGTAAATGGTACCAGGTAGGTTACTGAATTCAGCTTGCATTGGAGTATTCCATGGCACTGAGCACTCTACATGCAATATCTATACAGTTCCAAACCACCCAGTGTAGTTATGTACAAAACCTTACCACAGAATGCATTGAATAGAAAGTAATTCATTCAACTCAATGGAGTGTACAGTTCAATTTTGCTGATAACTACCTTGTGCTAACATGATGTAAACATTGTTAGCACACTAACCATATGATTTAGAGATGTCTGCAACCAATTTTAAGAGTGTGCTACCTATGATCCAGAAGTTACTTTCAGTAACTTTACCTTCTCTACACAGTGGAACTTTAGCCTTTGCAGAAGTAAGCCAAGTCAGTGGCTGATGCAAAGTAAATGGTACCAGGTAGGTTACTGAATTCACCTTGCATTGGAGTATTCCATGTCACTGAGCACTCTACATGTAATATCTATACAGTTCCAAACCACCCAGTGTAGTTATGTACACAACCTTACCACAGGATGCATTGAATAGAAAGTAATGCATTCAACTCAATGGAGTGTACAGTTCAGTTTTGCTGATAACTACTATGTGCTAACATGATGTAAACATTGTTAGCACACTAGCCATATGATTTAGAGTTGTTTGCAACCAATTTTATGAGTGTGCTACCTATTCTCCAGAACTTACTTTCAGTAACATTACCTTCTCTACACAGTGTAACTTTAGCCTTTGCATAATTGAACCAAGTCAATGGCTGTTCCACTGTAAATGGTACCAGGTAGGTTACTGAATTCAGCTTGCATTGGAGTTTTCCATGGCACTGAGCACTCTACATGCAATATCTACACAGTTCCAAATCACCCAGAGTAGTTATGTACACAACCTAACCACAGAATGCATTGAATAGAAAATAATTGATTCAACTCAATTGAGTATACAGTTCAATTTTGCTGATAACTACTATGTGCTAACATGATGTAAACATTGTTAGCACACTAGCCATGTGATTTAGAGTTGTTTGCAACCAATTTTATGAGTGTGCTACCTATTCTCCAGAAGTTACTTTCAGTAACATTACCTTTACACTTTGGAACATTAGCCTTTGCAGAAGTAAGCCAAGTCAGTGGCTGATCCAAAGTAAATGGTACCAGGTAGGTTACTGAATTCACCTTGCATTGGAGTATTCCATGTCACTGAGCACTCTACATGCAATATCTATACAGTTCCAAACCACCCAGTGTAGTTATGTACACAACCTTACCACAGAATGCATTGAATAGAAAGTAAATCATTCAACTCAATTGAGTGTACAGTTCAATTTTGCTGATAACTACTATGTGCTAACATGATGTAAACATTGTTAGCACACTAGCCATATGATTTAGAGTTGTTTGCAACCAATTTTATGAGTGTGCTACCTATTCTCCAGAAGTTACTTTCAGTAACATTACCTTCTCTACACAGTGGAACTTTAGACTTTGCAGAATTGAACCAAGTCAGTGGTTGTTCCACTGTAAATGGTACCAGGTAGGTTACTGAATTCAGCTTGCATTGGAGTATTCCATGGCACTGAGCACTCTACATGCAATATCTATACAGTTCCAAACCACCCAGTGTAGTTATGTACACAACCTTACCACAGAATGCATTGAATAGAAAGTAATGCATTCAACTCAATGGAGTGTACAGTTCAATTTTGCTGATAGCTACTATGTGCTAACATGATGTAAACATTGCTAGTACACTGACCATATGATTTAGAGTTGTCTGCAACCAATTTTATGAGTGTGCTACCTATTCTCCAGAAGTTACTTTCAGTAACATTACCTTCTCTAGACAGTGGAACTTTAGACTTTGCAGAATTGAACCAAGTCAGTGGTTGTTCCACTGTAAATGGTACCAGGTAGGTTACTGAATTCAGCTTGCATTGGAGTATTCCATGGCACTGAGCACTCTACATGCAATATCTATACAGTTCCAAACCACCCAGTGTAGTTATGTACACAACCTTACCACAGAATGCATTGAATAGAAAGTAATTCATTCAACTCAATGGAGTGTACAGTTCAATTTTGCTGATAACTACTATGTGTAAACATGATGTAAACATTGTTAGCACACTAGCCATATGATTTAGAGTTGTTTGCAACCAATTTTATGAGTGTGCTACCTATTCTCCAGAAGTTACTTTCAGTAACATTACCTTCTCTAGACAGTGGAACTTTAGACTTTGCAGAATTGAACCAAGTCAATGGCCATCACATTCTAAATGGTACCAGGTAGGTTACTGAATTCAGCTTGCATTGGAGTTTTCCATGGCACTGAGCACTCTACATGCAATATCTACACAGTTCCAAATCACCCAGAGTAGTTATGTACACAACCTTACCACAGAATGCATTGAATAGAAAGTAAATCATTCAACTCAATTGAGTGTACAGTTCAATTTTGCTGATAACTACTATGTGCTAACATGATGTAAACATTGTTAGCACACTAGCCATATGATTTAGAGTTGTTTGCAACCAATTTTATGAGTGTGCTACCTATTCTCCAGAAGTTACTTTCAGTAACATTACCTTCTCTACACAGTGGAGCTTTAGACTTTGCAGAATTGAACCAAGTCAGTGGTTGTTCCACTGTAAATGGTACCAGGTAGGTTACTGAATTCAGCTTGCATTGGAGTATTCCATGGCACTGAGCACTCTACATGCAATATCTATACAGTTCCAAACCACCCAGTGTAGTTATGTACACAACCTTACCACAGAATGCATTGAATAGAAAGTAATTCATTCAACTCAATGGAGTGTACAGTTCAATTTTGCTGATAACTACTATGTGTAAACATGATGTAAACATTGTTAGCACACTAGCCATATGATTTAGAGTTGTTTGCAACCAATTTTATGAGTGTGCTACCTATTCTCCAGAAGTTACTTTCAGTAACATTACCTTCTCTACACAGTGGAACTTTAGCCTTTGCAGAATTGAACCAAGTGAATGGCTGTTCCACTGTAAATGGTACCAGGTAGGTTACTGAATTCAGCTTGCATTGGAGTATTCCATGGCACTGAGCACTCTACATGCAATATCTATACAGTTCCAAACCACCCAGTGTAGTTATGTACACAACCTTACCACAGAATGCATTGAATAGAAAGTAATGCATTCAACTCAATGGAGTGTACAGTTCAATTTTGCTGATAGCTAGTATGTGCTAACATGATGTCAACATTGTTAGCACACTAACCATATGATTTAGAGTTGTCTGCAACCAATTTTATGAGTGTGCTACCTATTCTCCAGAAGTTACTTTCAGTAACATTACCTTCTCTACACAGTGGAACTTTAGCCTTTGCAGAATTGAACCAAGTCAATGGCCATCACATTGTAAATGGTACCAGGTAGGTTACTGAATTCAGCTTGCATTGGAGTTTACCATGGCACTGAGCACTCTACATGCAATATCTATACAGTTCCAAATTACCCAGAGTAGTTATGTACACAACCTCACCACAGAATGCATTGAATAGAAAGTAATTCATTCAACTCAATGGAGTGTACAGTTCAATTTTGCTGATAAATACTATGTGCTAACATGATGTAAACATTGTTAGCACACTAGCCATATGATTTAGAGTTGTTTGCAACCAATTTTATGAGTGTGCTACCTATTCTCCAGAAGTTACTTTCAGTAACATTACCTTCTCTACACAGTGGAACTTTAGACTTTGCAGAATTGAACCAAGTCAGTGGCTGTTCCACTGTAAATGGTACCAGGTAGGTTACTGAATTCAGCTTGCATTGGAGTATTCCATGGCACTGAGCACTCTACATGCAATATCTATACAGTTCCAAACCACCCAGTGTAGTTATGTACAAAACCTTACCACAGAATGCATTGAATAGAAAGTAATTCATTCAACTCAATGGAGTGTACAGTTCAATTTTGCTGATAACTACCTTGTGCTAACATGATGTAAACATTGTTAGCACACTAACCATATGATTTAGAGATGTCTGCAACCAATTTTAAGAGTGTGCTACCTATGATCCAGAAGTTACTTTCAGTAACTTTACCTTCTCTACACAGTGGAACTTTAGCCTTTGCAGAAGTAAGCCAAGTCAGTGGCTGATGCAAAGTAAATGGTACCAGGTAGGTTACTGAATTCACCTTGCATTGGAGTATTCCATGTCACTGAGCACTCTACATGTAATATCTATACAGTTCCAAACCACCCAGTGTAGTTATGTACACAACCTTACCACAGGATGCATTGAATAGAAAGTAATGCATTCAACTCAATGGAGTGTACAGTTCAGTTTTGCTGATAACTACTATGTGCTAACATGATGTAAACATTGTTAGCACACTAGCCATATGATTTAGAGTTGTTTGCAACCAATTTTATGAGTGTGCTACCTATTCTCCAGAACTTACTTTCAGTAACATTACCTTCTCTACACAGTGTAACTTTAGCCTTTGCATAATTGAACCAAGTCAATGGCTGTTCCACTGTAAATGGTACCAGGTAGGTTACTGAATTCAGCTTGCATTGGAGTTTTCCATGGCACTGAGCACTCTACATGCAATATCTACACAGTTCCAAATCACCCAGAGTAGTTATGTACACAACCTAACCACAGAATGCATTGAATAGAAAGTAATTGATTCAACTCAATTGAGTATACAGTTCAATTTTGCTGATAACTACTATGTGCTAACATGATGTAAACATTGTTAGCACACTAGCCATGTGATTTAGGGTTGTTTGCAACCAATTTTATGAGTGTGCTACCTATTCTCCAGAAGTTACTTTCAGTAACATTACCTTTACACATTGGAACTTTAGCCTTTGCAGATGTAAGCCAAGTCAGTGGCTGATCCAAAGTAAATGGTACCAGGTAGGTTACTGAATTCACCTTGCATTGGAGTATTCCATGTCACTGAGCACTCTACATGCAATATCTATACAGTTCCAAACCACCCAGTGTAGTTATGTACACAACCTTACCACAGAATGCATTGAATAGAAAGTAAATCATTCAACTCAATTGAGTGTACAGTTCAATTTTGCTGATAACTACTATGTGCTAACATGATGTAAACATTGTTAGCACACTAGCCATATGATTTAGAGTTGTTTGCAACCAATTTTATGAGTGTGCTACCTATTCTCCAGAAGTTACTTTCAGTAATATTACCTTCTCTACACAGTGGAACTTTAGACTTTGCAGAATTGAACCAAGTCAGTGGTTGTTCCACTGTAAATGGTACCAGGTAGGTTACTGAATTCAGCTTGCATTGGAGTATTCCATGGCACTGAGCACTCTACATGCAATATCTATACAGTTCCAAACCACCCAGTGTAGTTATGTACACAACCTTACCACAGAATGCATTGAATAGAAAGTAATGCATTCAACTCAATGGAGTGTACAGTTCAATTTTGCTGATAGCTAGTATGTGCTAACATGATGTCAACATTGTTAGCACACTAACCATATGATTTAGAGTTGTCTGCAACCAATTTTATGAGTGTGCTACCTATTCTCCAGAAGTTACTTTCAGTAACATTACCTTCTCTACACAGTGGAACTTTAGCCTTTGCAGAATTGAACCAAGTCAATGGCCATCACATTGTAAATGGTACCAGGTAGGTTACTGAATTCAGCTTGCATTGGAGTTTACCATGGCACTGAGCACTCTACATGCAGTATCTATACAGTTCCAAATTACCCAGAGTAGTTATGTACACAACCTTACCACAGAATGCATTGAATACAAAGTAATGCATTGAACTCAATGGAGTGTACAGTTCAATTTTCTGATAACTACTATGTGCTAACATGATGTAAACATTGTTCGCACACTAACCATATGATTTAGAGTTGTCTGCAACCAATTTTACGAGTGTGCTACCTATTCTCCAGAAGTTACTTTCAGTAACATTACCTTCTCTACACAGTGGAACTTTAGCCTTTGCAGAAGTAAACCAAGTCAATGGCTGTTCCACTGTAAATGGTACCAGGTAGGTTACTGAATTCAGCTTGCATTGGAGTTTTCCATGGCACTGAGCACTCTACATGCAATATCTATACAGTTCCAAATCACCCAGAGTAGTTATGTACACAACCGCACCACAGAATGCATTGAATACAAAGTAATGCATTCAACTCAATGGAGTCTACAGTTCAATTTTGCTGATAGCTACTATGTGCTAACATGATGTAAACATTGTTAGCACACTAACCATATGATTTAGAGTTGTCTGCAACCAATTTTATGAGTGTGCTACCTATTCTCCAGAAGTTACTTTCAGTAACATTACCTTCGCTACACAGTGGAACTTTAGCCTTTGCCGAATTGAACCAAGTCAATGGCTGTTCCAATGTAAATGGTACCAGGTAGGTTACTGAATTCAGCTTGCATTGGAGTTTTCCATGGCACTGAGCACTCTACATGCAATATCTATACAGTTCCAAACCAACCAGAGTAGTTATGTACATAACCTTACCACAGAATGCATTGAATATAAAGTAATGCATTCTACTCGAAGGAGCGTAGAGTTCAATTTTGCTAATAACTACTATGTGCTATCATGATGTAAACATTGTTAGCACACTAGCCATATGATTTAGAGTTGTTTGCAACCAATTTTATGAGTGTGCTACCTATGCTCCAGAAGTTACTTTCATTAACTTTACCTTCTCTACACAGTGGAACTTTAGCCTTTGCAGAAGTAAGCCAAGTCAGTGGCTGATCCAAAGTAAATGGTACCAGGTAGGTTACTGAATTCAGCTTGCATTGGAGTATTCCATGGCACTGAGCACTCTACATGCAATATCTATACAGTTCCAAACCACCCAGTGTAGTTATGTACACAACCTTACCACAGAATGCATTGAATAGAAAGTAATGCATTCAACTCATTGGAGTGTACAGTTCAATTTTGCTGATAGCTACTATGTGCTAACATGATGTAAACATTGCTAGTACACTGACCATATGATTTAGAGTTGTCTGCAACCAATTTTATGAGTGTGCTACCTATTCTCCAGAAGTTACTTTCAGTAACATTACCTTCTCTAGACAGTGGAACTTTAGACTTTGCAGAATTGAACCAAGTCAATGGCCATCACATTCTAAATGGTACCAGGTAGGTTACTGAATTCAGCTTGCATTGGAGTTTTCCATGGCACTGAGCACTCTACATGCAATATCTACACAGTTCCAAATCACCCAGAGTAGTTATGTACACAACCTTACCACAGAATGCATTGAATAGAAAGTAAATCATTCAACTCAATTGAGTGTACAGTTCAATTTTGCTGATAACTACTATGTGCTAACATGATGTAAACATTGTTAGCACACTAGCCATATGATTTAGAGTTGTTTGCAACCAATTTTATGAGTGTTCTACCTATTCTCCAGAAGTTACTTTCAGTAACATTACCTTCTCTACACAGTGGAACTTTAGACTTTGCAGAATTGAACCAAGTCAGTGGTTGTTCCACTGTAAATGGTACCAGGTAGGTTACTGAATTCAGCTTGCATTGGAGTATTCCATGGCACTGAGCACTCTACATGCAATATCTATACAGTTCCAAACCACCCAGTGTAGTTATGTACACAACCTTACCACAGAATGCATTGAATAGAAAGTAATTCATTCAACTCAATGGAGTGTACAGTTCAATTTTGCTGATAACTACTATGTGTAAACATGATGTAAACATTGTTAGCACACTAGCCATATGATTTAGAGTTGTTTGCAACCAATTTTATGAGTGTGCTACCTATTCTCCAGAAGTTACTTTCAGTAACATTACCTTCTCTAGACAGTGGAACTTTAGACTTTGCAGAATTGAACCAAGTCAATGGCCATCACATTCTAAATGGTACCAGGTAGGTTACTGAATTCAGCTTGCATTGGAGTTTTCCATGGCACTGAGCACTCTACATGCAATATCTACACAGTTCCAAATCACCCAGAGTAGTTATGTACACAACCTTACCACAGAATGCATTGAATAGAAAGTAAATCATTCAACTCAATTGAGTGTACAGTTCAATTTTGCTGATAACTACTATGTGCTAACATGATGTAAACATTGTTAGCACACTAGCCATATGATTTAGAGTTGTTTGCAACCAATTTTATGAGTGTGCTACCTATTCTCCAGAAGTTACTTTCAGTAACATTACCTTCTCTACACAGTGGAACTTTAGCCTTTGCAGAATTGAACCAAGTCAATGGCTGTTCCACTGTAAATGGTACCAGGTAGGTTACTGAATTCAGCTTGCATTGGAGTATTCCATGGCACTGAGCACTCTACATGCAATATCTATACAGTTCCAAATCACCCAGACTAGTTACGTACACAACCTTACCACAGAATGCATTGAATAGAAAGTAATGCATTCAACTCAATGGAGTGTACAGTTCAATTTTGCTGATAGCTACTATGTGCTAACATGATGTAAACATTGTTTGCACACTAACCATATGATTTAGAGTTGTCTGCAACCAATTTTATGAGTGTGCTACCTATTCTCCAGAAGTTACTTTCAGTAACATTACCTTCTCTACACAGTGGAACTTTAGCCTTTGCAGAATTGAACCAAGTCAATGGCCATCACATTGTAAATGGTACCAGGTAGGTTACTGAATTCAGCTTGCATTGGAGTTTACCATGGCACTGAGCACTCTACATGCAATATCTATACAGTTCCAAATCACCCAGAGTAGTTATGTACACAACCTCACCACAGAATGCATTGAATAGAAAGTAATTCATTCAACTCAATGGAGTGTACAGTTCAATTTTGCTGATAACTACTATGTGCTAACATGATGTAAACATTGTTAGCACACTAGCCATATGATTTAGAGTTGTTTGCAACCAATTTTATGAGTGTGCTACCTATTCTCCAGAAGTTACTTTCAGTAACATTACCTTCTCTACACAGTGGAACTTTAGACTTTGCAGAATTGAACCAAGTCAGTGGCTGTTCCACTGTAAATGGTACCAGGTAGGTTACTGAATTCAGCTTGCATTGGAGTATTCCATGGCACTGAGCACTCTACATGCAATATCTATACAGTTCCAAACCACCCAGTGTAGTTATGTACAAAACCTTACCACAGAATGCATTGAATAGAAAGTAATTCATTCAACTCAATGGAGTGTACAGTTCAATTTTGCTGATAACTACCTTGTGCTAACATGATGTAAACATTGTTAGCACACTAACCATATGATTTAGAGATGTCTGCAACCAATTTTAAGAGTGTGCTACCTATGATCCAGAAGTTACTTTCAGTAACTTTACCTTCTCTACACAGTGGAACTTTAGCCTTTGCAGAAGTAAGCCAAGTCAGTGGCTGATGCAAAGTAAATGGTACCAGGTAGGTTACTGAATTCACCTTGCATTGGAGTATTCCATGTCACTGAGCACTCTACATGTAATATCTATACAGTTCCAAACCACCCAGTGTAGTTATGTACACAACCTTACCACAGGATGCATTGAATAGAAAGTAATGCATTCAACTCAATGGAGTGTACAGTTCAGTTTTGCTGATAACTACTATGTGCTAACATGATGTAAACATTGTTAGCACACTAGCCATATGATTTAGAGTTGTTTGCAACCAATTTTATGAGTGTGCTACCTATTCTCCAGAACTTACTTTCAGTAACATTACCTTCTCTACACAGTGTAACTTTAGCCTTTGCATAATTGAACCAAGTCAATGGCTGTTCCACTGTAAATGGTACCAGGTAGGTTACTGAATTCAGCTTGCATTGGAGTTTTCCATGGCACTGAGCACTCTACATGCAATATCTACACAGTTCCAAATCACCCAGAGTAGTTATGTACACAACCTAACCACAGAATGCATTGAATAGAAAGTAATTGATTCAACTCAATTGAGTATACAGTTCAATTTTGCTGATAACTACTATGTGCTAACATGATGTAAACATTGTTAGCACACTAGCCATGTGATTTAGGGTTGTTTGCAACCAATTTTATGAGTGTGCTACCTATTCTCCAGAAGTTACTTTCAGTAACATTACCTTTACACATTGGAACTTTAGCCTTTGCAGATGTAAGCCAAGTCAGTGGCTGATCCAAAGTAAATGGTACCAGGTAGGTTACTGAATTCACCTTGCATTGGAGTATTCCATGTCACTGAGCACTCTACATGCAATATCTATACAGTTCCAAACCACCCAGTGTAGTTATGTACACAACCTTACCACAGAATGCATTGAATAGAAAGTAAATCATTCAACTCAATTGAGTGTACAGTTCAATTTTGCTGATAACTACTATGTGCTAACATGATGTCAACATTGTTAGCACACTAACCATATGATTTAGAGTTGTCTGCAACCAATTTTATGAGTGTGCTACCTATTCTCCAGAAGTTACTTTCAGTAACATTACCTTCTCTACACAGTGGAACTTTAGCCTTTGCAGAATTGAACCAAGTCAATGGCCATCACATTGTAAATGGTACCAGGTAGGTTACTGAATTCAGCTTGCATTGGAGTTTACCATGGCACTGAGCACTCTACATGCAGTATCTATACAGTTCCAAATTACCCAGAGTAGTTATGTACACAACCTTACCACAGAATGCATTGAATACAAAGTAATGCATTGAACTCAATGGAGTGTACAGTTCAATTTTCTGATAACTACTATGTGCTAACATGATGTAAACATTGTTAGCACACTAACCATATGATTTAGAGTTGTCTGCAACCAATTTTACGAGTGTGCTACCTATTCTCCAGAAGTTACTTTCAGTAACATTACCTTCTCTACACAGTGGAACTTTAGCCTTTGCAGAAGTAAACCAAGTCAATGGCTGTTCCACTGTAAATGGTACCAGGTAGGTTACTGAATTCAGCTTGCATTGGAGTTTTCCATGGCACTGAGCACTCTACATGCAATATCTATACAGTTCCAAATCACCCAGAGTAGTTATGTACACAACCGCACCACAGAATGCATTGAATACAAAGTAATGCATTCAACTCAATGGAGTGTACAGTTCAATTTTGCTGATAGCTACTATGTGCTAACATGATGTAAACATTGTTAGCACACTAACCATATGATTTAGAGTTGTCTGCAACCAATTTTATGAGTGTGCTACCTATTCTCCAGAAGTTACTTTCAGTAACATTACCTTCTCTACACAGTGGAACTTTAGCCTTTGCAGAATTGAACCAAGTCAATGGCCATCACATTGTAAATGGTACCAGGTAGGTTACTGAATTCAGCTTGCATTGGAGTTTACCATGGCACTGAGCACTCTACATGCAATATCTATACAGTTCCAAATCACCCAGAGTAGTTATGTACACAACCTCACCACAGAATGCATTGAATAGAAAGTAATTCATTCAACTCAATGGAGTGTACAGTTCAATTTTGCTGATAACTACTATGTGCTAACATGATGTAAACATTGTTAGCACACTAGCCATATGATTTAGAGTTGTTTGCAACCAATTTTATGAGTGTGCTACCTATTCTCCAGAAGTTACTTTCAGTAACATTACCTTCGCTACACAGTGGAACTTTAGCCTTTGCCGAATTGAACCAAGTCAATGGCTGTTCCAATGTAAATGGTACCAGGTAGGTTACTGAATTCAGCTTGCATTGGAGTTTTCCATGGCACTGAGCACTCTACATGCAATATCTATACAGTTCCAAACCACCCAGAGTAGTTATGTACATAACCTTACCACAGAATGCATTGAATATAAAGTAATGCATTCTACTCGAAGGAGCGTAGAGTTCAATTTTGCTGATAACTACTATGTGCTATCATGATGTAAACATTGTTAGCACACTAGCCATATGATTTAGAGTTGTTTGCAACCAATTTTATGAGTGTGCTACCTATGCTTAAGAAGTTACTTTCAGTAACTTTACCTTCTCTACACAGTGGAACTTTAGCCTTTGCAGAAGTAAGCCAAGTCAGTGGCTGATCCAAAGTAAATGGTACCAGGTAGGTTACTGAATTCACCTTGCATTGGAGTATTCCATGTCACTGAGCACTCTACATGCAATATCTATACAGTTCCAAACCACCCAGTGTAGTTATGTACACAACCTAACCACAGAATGCATTGAATAGAAAGTAATGCATTCAAATCAATGGAGTGTACAGTTCAATTTTGCTGATAGCTACTATGTGCTAACATGATGTAAACATTGCTAGTACACTGACCATATGATTTAGAGTTGTCTGCAACCAATTTTATGAGTGTGCTACGTATTCTCCAGAAGTTACTTTCAGTAACATTACCTTCTCTAGACAGTGGAACTTTAGACTTTGCAGAATTGAACCAAGTCAATGGCCATCACATTCTAAATGGTACCAGGTAGGTTACTGAATTCAGCTTGCATTGGAGTTTTCCATGGCACTGAGCACTCTACATGCAATATCTACACAGTTCCAAATCACCCAGAGTAGTTATGTACACAACCTTACCACAGAATGCATTGAATAGAAAGTAAATCATTCAACTCAATTGAGTGTACAGTTTAATTTTGCTGATAACTACTATGTGCTAACATGATGTAAACATTGTTAGCACACTAGCCATATGATTTAGAGTTGTTTGCAACCAATTTTATGAGTGTGCTACCTATTCTCCAGAAGTTACTTTCAGTAACATTACCTTCTCTACACAGTGGAACTTTAGACTTTGCAGAATTGAACCAAGTCAGTGGCTGTTGCACTGTAAATGGTACCAGGTAGGTTACTGAATTCAGCTTGCATTGGAGTATTCCATGGCACTGAGCACTCTACATGCAATATCTATACAGTTCCAAACCACCCAGTGTAGTTATGTACACAACCTTACCACAGAATGCATTGAATAGAAAGTAATTCATTCAACTCAATGGAGTGTACAGTTCAATTTTGCTGATAACTACTATGTGTAAACATGATGTAAACATTGTTAGCATACTAGCCATATGATTTAGAGTTGTTTGCAACCAATTTTATGAGTGTGCTACCTATTCTCCAGAAGTTACTTTCAGTAACATTACCTTCTCTACACAGTGGAACTTTAGCCTTTGCAGAATTGAACCAAGTGAATGGCTGTTCCACTGTAAATGGTACCAGGTAGGTTACTGAATTCAGCTTGCATTGCAGTATTCCATGGCACTGAGCACTCTACATGCAATATCTATACAGTTCCAAATCACCCAGACTAGTTACGTACACAACCTTACCACAGAATGCATTGAATAGAAAGTAATGCATTCAACTCAATGGAGTGTACAGTTCAATTTTGCTGATAGCTACTATGTGCTAATGTTGTAAACATTGTTAGCACACTAACCATATGATTTAGAGTTGTCTGCAACCAATTTTATGAGTGTGCTACCTATTCTCCAGAAGTTACTTTCAGTAACATTACCTTCTCTACACAGTGGAACTTTAGCCTTTGCAGAATTGAACCAAGTCAATGGCCATCACATTGTAAATGGTACCAGGTAGGTTACTGAATTCAGCTTGCATTGGAGTTTACCATGGCACCGAGCACTCTACATGCAATATCTATACAGTTCCAAATCACCCAGAGTAGTTATGTACACAACCTCACCACAGAATGCATTGAATAGAAAGTAATTCATTCAACTCAATGGAGTGTACAGTTCAATTTTGCTGATAACTACTATGTGCTAACATGATGTAAACATTGTTAGCACACTAGCCATATGATTTAGAGTTGTTTGCAACCAATTTTATGAGTGTGCTACCTATTCTCCAGAAGTTACTTTCAGTAACATTACCTTCTCTACACAGTGGAACTTTAGACTTTGCAGAATTGAAACAAGTCAGTGGCTGTTCCACTGTAAATGGTACCAGGTAGGTTACTGAATTCAGCTTGCATTGGAGTATTCCATGGCACTGAGCACTCTACATGCAATATCTATACAGTTCCAAACCACCCAGTGTAGTTATGTACACAACCTTACCACAGAATGCATTGAATAGAAAGTAATTCATTCAACTCAATGGAGTGTACAGTTCAATTTTGCTGATAACTACTATGTGTAAACATGATGTAAACATTGTTAGCACACTAGCCATATGATTTAGAGTTGTTTGCAACCAATTTTATGAGTGTGCTACCTACTCTCCAGAAGTTACTTTCAGTAACATTACCTTCTCTACACAGTGGAACTTTAGCCTTTGCAGAATTGAACCAAGTGAATGGCTGTTCCACTGTAAATGGTACCAGGTAGGTTACTGAATTCAGCTTGCATTGGAGTATTCCATGGCACTGAGCACTCTACATGCAATATCTATACAGTTCCAAATCACCCAGACTAGTTACGTACACAACCTTACCACAGAATGCATTGAATAGAAAGTAATGCATTCAACTCAATGGAGTGTACAGTTCAATTTTGCTGATAGCTACTATGTGCTAACATGATGTAAACATTGTTAGCACACTAACCATATGATTTAGAGTTGTCTGCAACCAATTTTATGAGTGTGCTACCTATTCTCCAGAAGTTACTTTCAGTAACATTACCTTCTCTACACAGTGGAACTTTAGCCTTTGCAGAATTGAACCAAGTCAATGGCCATCACATTGTAAATGGTACCAGGTAGGTTACTGAATTCAGCTTGCATTGGAGTTTACCATGGCACTGAGCACTCTACATGCAATATCTATACAGTTCCAAATCACCCAGAGTAGTTATGTACACAACCTCACCACAGAATGCATTGAATAGAAAGTAATTCATTCAACTCAATGGAGTGTACAGTTCAATGTTGCTGATAACTACTATGTGCTAACATGATGTAAACATTGTTAGCACACTAGCCATATGATTTAGAGTTGTTTGCAACCAATTTTATGAGTGTGCTACCTATTCTCCAGAAGTTACTTTCAGTAACATTACCTTCTCTACACAGTGGAACTTTAGACTTTGCAGAATTGAACCAAGTCAGTGGCTGTTCCACTGTAAATGGTACCAGGTAGGTTACTGAATTCAGCTTGCATTGGAGTATTCCATGGCACTGAGCACTCTACATGCAATATCTATACAGTTCCAAACCACCCAGTGTAGTTATGTACACAACCTTACCACAGAATGCATTGAATAGAAAGTAATTCATTCAACTCAATGGAGTGTACAGTTCAATTTTGCTGATAACTACTATGTGTAAACATGATGTAAACATTGTTAGCACACTAGCCATATGATTTAGAGTTGTTTGCAACCAATTTTATGAGTGTGCTACCTATTCTCCAGAAGTTACTTTCAGTAACATTACCTTCTCTACACAGTGGAACTTTAGCCTTTGCAGAATTGAACCAAGTGAATGGCTGTTCCACTGTAAATGGTACCAGGTAGGTTACTGAATTCAGCTTGCATTGGAGTATTCCATGGCACTGAGCACTCTACATGCAATATCTATACAGTTCCAAATCACCCAGACTAGTTACGTACACAACCTTACCACAGAATGCATTGAATAGAAAGTAATGCATTCAACTCAATGGAGTCTACAGTTCAATTTTGCTGATAGCTACTATGTGCTAACATGATGTAAACATTGTTAGCACACTAACCATATGATTTAGAGTTGTCTGCAACCAATTTTATGAGTGTGCTACCTATTCTCCAGAAGTTATTTTCAGTAACATTACCTTCTCTACACAGTGGAACTTTAGCCTTTGCAGAATTGAACCAAGTCAATGGCCATCACATTGTAAATGGTACCAGGTAGGTTACTGAATTCAGCTTGCATTGGAGTTTACCATGGCACTGAGCACTCTACATGCAATATCTATACAGTTCCAAATCACCGAGAGTAGTTATGTACACAACCTCACCACAGAATGCATTGAATAGAAAGTAATTCATTCAACTCAATGGAGTGTACAGTTCAATTTTGCTGATAACTACTATGTGCTAACATGATGTAAACATTGTTAGCACACTAGCAATATGATTTAGAGTTGTTTGCAACCAATTTTATGAGTGTGCTACCTATTCTCCAGAAGTTACTTTCAGTAACATTACCTTCTCTACACAGTGGAACTTTAGACTTTGCAGAATTGAACCAAGTCAGTGGCTGTTCCACTGTAAATGGTACCAGGTAGGTTACTGAATTCAGCTTGCATTGGAGTATTCCATGGCACTGAGCACTCTACATGCAATATCTATACAGTTCCAAACCACCCAGTGTAGTTATGTACACAACCTTACCACAGAATGCATTGAATAGAAAGTAATTCATTCAACTCAATGGAGTGTAAAGTTCAATTTTGCTGATAACTACTATGTGTAAACATGATGTAAACATTGTTAGCACACTAGCCATATGATGTAGAGTTGTTTGCAACCAATTTTATGAGTGTGCTACCTATTCTCCAGAAGTTACTTTCAGTAACATTACCTTCTCTACACAGTGGAACTTTAGCCTTTGCAGAATTGAACCAAGTGAATGGCTGTTCCACTGTAAATGGTACCAGGTAGGTTACTGAATTCAGCTTGCATTGGAGTATTCCATGGCACTGAGCACTCTACATGCAATATCTATACAGTTCCAAATCACCCAGACTAGTTACGTACACAACCTTACCACAGAATGCATTGAATAGAAAGTAATGCATTCAACTCAATGGAGTGTACAGTTCAATTTTGCTGATAGCTACTATGTGCTAACATGATGTAAACATTGTTAGCACACTAACCATATGATTTAGAGTTGTCTGCAACCAATTTTATGAGTGTGCTACCTATTCTCCAGAAGTTACTTTCAGTAACATTACCTTCTCTACACAGTGGAACTTTAGCCTTTGCAGAATTGAACCAAGTCAATGGCCATCACATTGTAAATGGTACCAGGTAGGTTACTGAATTCAGCTTGCATTGGAGTTTACCATGGCACTGAGCACTCTACATGCAATATCTATACAGTTCCAAATCACCCAGAGTAGTTATGTACACAACCTCACCACAGAATGAATTGAATAGAAAGTAATTCATTCAACTCAATGGAGTGTACAGTTCAATTTTGCTGATAACTACTATGTGCTAACATGATGTAAACATTGTTAACACACTAGCCATATGATTTAGAGTTGTTTGCAACCAATTTTATGAGTGTGCTACCTATTCTCCAGAAGTTACTTTCAGTAACATTACCTTCGCTACACAGTGGAACTTTAGCCTTTGCCGAATTGAACCAAGTCAATGGCTGTTCCAATGTAAATGGTACCAGGTAGGTTACTGAATTCAGCTTGCATTGGAGTTTTCCATGGCACTGAGCACTCTACATGCAATATCTATACACTTCCAAACCACCCAGAGTAGTTATGTACATAACCTTACCACAGAATGCATTGAATATAAAGTAATGCATTCTACTCGAAGGAGCGTAGAGTTCAATTTTGCTGATAACTACTATGTGCTAACATGATGTAAACATTGTTAGCACACTAGCCATATGATTTAGAGTTGTTTGCAACCAATTTTATGAGTGTGCTACCTATGCTCCAGAAGTTACTTTCAGTAACTTTACCTTCTCTACACAGTGGAACTTTAGCCTTTGCAGAAGTAAGCCAAGTCAGTGGCTGATCCAAAGTAAATGGTACCAGGTAGGTTACTGAATTCACCTTGCATTGGAGTATTCCATGTCACTGAGCACTCTACATGCAATATCTATACAGTTCCAAACCACCCAGTGTAGTTATGTACACAACCTTACCACAGAATGCATTGAATAGAAAGTAATGCATTCAACTCAATGGAGTGTACAGTTCAATTTTGCTGATAGCTACTATGTGCTAACATGATGTAAACATTGCTAGTACACTGACCATATGATTTAGAGTTGTCTGCAACCAATTTTATGAGTGTGCTACCTATTCTCCAGAAGTTACTTTCAGTAACATTACCTTCTCTAGACAGTGGAACTTTAGACTTTGCAGAATTGAACCAAGTCGATGGCCATCACATTCTAAATGGTACCAGGTAGGTTACTGAATTCAGCTTACATTGGAGTATTCCATGGCACCGAGCACTCTACATGCAATATCTATACAGTTCCAAATCACCCAGACTAGTTACGTACACAACCTTACCACAGAATGCATTGAATAGAAAGTAATTCTTTCAACTCAATGGAGTGTACAGTTCAATTTTGCTGATAACTACTATGTGTAAAAATGATGTAAACATTGTTAGCACACTAGCCATATGATTTAGAGTTGTTTGCAACCAATTTTATGAGTGTGCTACCTATTCTCCAGAAGTTACTTTCAGTAACATTACCTTCTCTACACAGTGGAACTTTAGCCTTTGCAGAATTGAACCAAGTCAATGGCCATCACATTGTAAATGGTACCAGGTAGGTTACTGAATTCAGCTTGCATTGGAGTTTACCATGGCACTGAGCACTCTACATGCAATATCTATACAGTTCCAAATCACCCAGAGTAGTTATGTACACAACCTCACCACAGAATGAATTGAATAGAAAGTAATTCATTCAACTCAATGGAGTGTACAGTTCAATTTTGCTGATAACTACTATGTGCTAACATGATGTAAACATTGTTAACACACTAGCCATATGATTTAGAGTTGTTTGCAACCAATTTTATGAGTGTGCTACCTATTCTCCAGAAGTTACTTTCAGTAACATTACCTTCGCTACACAGTGGAACTTTAGCCTTTGCCGAATTGAACCAAGTCAATGGCTGTTCCAATGTAAATGGTACCAGGTAGGTTACTGAATTCAGCTTGCATTGGAGTTTTCCATGGCACTGAGCACTCTACATGCAATATCTATACAGTTCCAAACCACCCAGAGTAGTTATGTATATAACCTTACCACAGAATGCATTGAATATAAAGTAATGCATTCTACTCGAAGGAGCGTAGAGTTCAATTTTGCTGATAACTACTATGTGCTAACATGATGTAAACATTGTTAGCACACTAGCCATATGATTTAGAGTTGTTTGCAACCAATTTTATGAGTGTGCTACCTATGCTCCAGAAGTTACTTTCAGTAACTTTACCTTCTCTACACAGTGGAACTTAAGCCTTTGCAGAAGTAAGCCAAGTCAGTGGCTGATCCAAAGTAAATGGTACCAGGTAGGTTACTGAATTCAGCTTGCATTGGAGTTTTCCATGGCACTGAGCACTCTACATGCAATATCTACACAGTTCCAAATCACCCAGAGTAGTTATGTACACAACCTTACCACAGAATGCATTGAATAGAAAGTAAATCATTCAACTCAATTGAGTGTACAGTTCAATTTTGCTGATAACTACTATGTGCTAACATGATGTAAACATTGTTAGCACACTAGCCATATGATTTAGAGTTGTTTGCAACCAATTTTATGAGTGTGCTACCTATTCTCCAGAAGTTACTTTCAGTAACATTACCTTCTCTACACAGTGGAACTTTAGACTTTGCAGAATTGAACCAAGTCAGTGGCTGTTCCACTGTAAATGGTACCAGGTAGGTTACTGAATTCAGCTTACATTGGAGTATTCCATGGCACCGAGCACTCTACATGCAATATCTATACAGTTCCAAATCACCCAGACTAGTTACGTACACAACCTTACCACAGAATGCATTGAATAGAAAGTAATGCATTCAACTCAATGGAGTGTACAGTTCAATTTTGCTGATAGCTACTATGTGCTAACATGATGTAAACATTGTTAGCACACTAACCATATGATTTAGAGTTGTCTGCAACCAATTTTATGAGTGTGCTACCTATTCTCCAGAAGTTATTTTCAGTAACATTACCTTCTCTACACAGTGGAACTTTAGCCTTTGCAGAATTGAACCAAGTCAATGGCCATCACATTGTAAATGGTACCAGGTAGGTTACTGAATTCAGCTTGCATTGGAGTTTACCATGGCACTGAGCACTCTACATGCAATATCTATACAGTTCCAAATCACCCAGAGTAGTTATGTACACAACCTCACCACAGAATGCATTGAATAGAAAGTAATTCATTCAACTCAATGGAGTGTACAGTTCAATTTTGCTGATAACTACTATGTGCTAACATGATGTAAACATTGTTAGCACACTAGCAATATGATTTAGAGTTGTTTGCAACCAATTTTATGAGTGTGCTACCTATTCTCCAGAAGTTACTTTCAGTAACATTACCTTCTCTACACAGTGGAACTTTAGACTTTGCAGAATTGAACCAAGTCGGTGGCTGTTCCACTGTAAATGGTACCAGGTAGGTTACTGAATTCAGCTTGCATTGGAGTATTCCATGGCACTGAGCACTCTACATGCAATATCTATACAGTTCCAAACCACCCAGTGTAGTTATGTACACAACCTTACCACAGAATGCATTGAATAGAAAGTAATTCATTCAACTCAATGGAGTGTACAGTTCAATTTTGCTGATAACTACTATGTGTAAACATGATGTAAACATTGCTAGCACACTAGCCATATGATTTAGAGTTGTTTGCAACCAATTTTATGAGTGTGCTACCTATTCTCCAGAAGTTACTTTCAGTAACATTACCTTCTCTACACAGTGGAACTTTAGCCTTTGCAGAATTGAACCAACTGAATGGCTGTTCCACTCTAAATGGTACCAGGTAGGTTACTGAATTCAGCTTGCATTGGAGTATTCCATGGCACTGAGCACTCTACATGCAATATCTATACAGTTCCAAATCACCCAGACTAGTTACGTACAC
The DNA here is from genome assembly GCF_030144855.1 of Hypanus sabinus. Classification (NCBI taxonomy): domain Eukaryota; kingdom Metazoa; phylum Chordata; class Chondrichthyes; order Myliobatiformes; family Dasyatidae; genus Hypanus; species Hypanus sabinus. Next base: position 93,453,596 of record NC_082716.1, on the reverse strand, counting down.
AACCTTACCACAGAATGCATTGAATAGAAAGTAATGCATTCAACTCAATGGAGTGTACAGTTCAATTTTGCTGATAGCTACTATGTGCTAACATGATGTAAACATTGTTAGCACACTAACCATATGATTTAGAGTTGTCTGCAACCAATTTTATGAGTGTGCTACCTATTCTCCAGAAGTTACTTTCAGTAACATTACCTTCTCTACACAGTGGAACTTTAGCCTTTGCAGAATTGAACCAAGTCAATGGCCATCACATTGTAAATGGTACCAGGTAGGTTACTGAATTCAGCTTGCATTGGAGTTTACCATGGCACTGAGCACTCTACATGCAATATCTATACAGTTCCAAATCACCCAGAGTAGTTATGTACACAACCTCACCACAGAATGAATTGAATAGAAAGTAATTCATTCAACTCAATGGAGTGTACAGTTCAATTTTGCTGATAACTACTATGTGCTAACATGATGTAAACATTGTTAACACACTAGCCATATGATTTAGAGTTGTTTGCAACCAATTTTATGAGTGTGCTACCTATTCTCCAGAAGTTACTTTCAGTAACATTACCTTCGCTACACAGTGGAACTTTAGCCTTTGCCGAATTGAACCAAGTCAATGGCTGTTCCAATGTAAATGGTACCAGGTAGGTTACTGAATTCAGCTTGCATTGGAGTTTTCCATGGCACTGAGCACTCTACATGCAATATCTATACAGTTCCAAACCACCCAGAGTAGTTATGTACATAACCTTACCACAGAATGCATTGAATATAAAGTAATGCATTCTACTCGAAGGAGCGTAGAGTTCAATTTTGCTGATAACTACTATGTGCTAACATGATGTAAACATTGTTAGCACACTAGCCATATGATTTAGAGTTGTTTGCAACCAATTTTATGAGTGTGCTACCTATGCTCCAGAAGTTACTTTCAGTAACTTTACCTTCTCTACACAGTGGAACTTTAGCCTTTGCAGAAGTAAGCCAAGTCAGTGGCTGATCCAAAGTAAATGGTACCAGGTAGGTTACTGAATTCACCTTGCATTGGAGTATTCCATGTCACTGAGCACTCTACATGCAATATCTATACAGTTCCAAACCACCCAGTGTAGTTATGTACACAACCTTACCACAGAATGCATTGAATAGAAAGTAATTCTTTCAACTCAACGGAGTGTACAGTTCAATTTTGCTGATAACTACTATGTGTAAAAATGATGTAAACATTGTTAGCACACTAGCCATATGATTTAGAGTTGTTTGCAACCAATTTTATGAGTGTGCTACCTATTCTCCAGAAGTTACTTTCAGTAACATTACCTTCTCTACACAGTGGAACTTTAGCCTTTGCAGAATTGAACCAAGTCAATGGCCATCACATTGTAAATGGTACCAGGTAGGTTACTGAATTCAGCTTGCATTGGAGTTTACCATGGCACTGAGCACTCTACATGCAATATCTATACAGTTCCAAATCACCCAGAGTAGTTATGTACACAACCTCACCACAGAATGAATTGAATAGAAAGTAATTCATTCAACTCAATGGAGTGTACAGTTCAATTTTGCTGATAACTACTATGTGCTAACATGATGTAAACATTGTTAACACACTAGCCATATGATTTAGAGTTGTTTGCAACCAATTTTATGAGTGTGCTACCTATTCTCCAGAAGTTACTTTCAGTAACATTACCTTCGCTACACAGTGGAACTTTAGCCTTTGCCGAATTGAACCAAGTCAATGGCTGTTCCAATGTAAATTGTACCAGGTAGGTTACTGAATTCAGCTTGCATTGGAGTTTTCCATGGCACTGAGCACTCTACATGCAATATCTATACAGTTCCAAACCACCCAGAGTAGTTATGTATATAACCTTACCACAGAATGCATTGAATATAAAGTAATGCATTCTACTCGAAGGAGCGTAGAGTTCAATTTTGCTGATAACTACTATGTGCTAACATGATGTAAACATTGTTAGCACACTAGCCATATGATTTAGAGTTGTTTGCAACCAATTTTATGAGTGTGCTACCTATGCTCCAGAAGTTACTTTCAGTAACTTTACCTTCTCTACACAGTGGAACTTTAGCCTTTGCAGAAGTAAGCCAAGTCAGTGGCTGATCCAAAGTAAATGGTACCAGGTTGGTTACTGAATTCAGCTTGCATTGGAGTTTTCCATGGCACTGAGCACTCTACATGCAATATCTACACAGTTCCAAATCACCCAGAGTAGTTATGTACACAACCTTACCACAGAATGCATTGAATAGAAAGTAAATCACTCAACTCAATTGAGTGTACAGTTCAATTTTGCTGATAACTACTATGTGCTAACATGATGTAAACATTGTTAGCACACTAGCCATATGATTTAGAGTTGTTTGCAACCAATTTTATGAGTGTGCTACCTATTCTCCAGAAGTTACTTTCAGTAACATTACCTTCTCTACACAGTGGAACTTTAGACTTTGCAGAATTGAACCAAGTCAGTGGCTGTTCCACTGTAAATGGTACCAGGTAGGTTACTGAATTCAGCTTACATTGGAGTATTCCATGGCACCGAGCACTCTACATGCAATATCTATACAGTTCCAAATCACCCAGACTAGTTACGTACACAACCTTACCACAGAATGCATTGAATAGAAAGTAATTCTTTCAACTCAATGGAGTGTACAGTTCAATTTTGCTGATAACTACTATGTGTAAAAATGATGTAAACATTGTTAGCACACTAGCCATATGATTTAGAGTTGTTTGCAACCAATTTTATGAGTGTGCTACCTATTCTCCAGAAGTTACTTTCAGTAACATTACCTTCTCTACACAGTGGAACTTTAGCCTTTGCAGAATTGAACCAAGTGAATGGCTGTTCCACTGTAAATGGTACCAGGTAGGTTACTGAATTCAGCTTGCATTGGAGTATTCCATGGCACTGAGCACTCTACATGCAATATCTATACAGTTCCAAATCACCCAGACTAGTTACGTACACAACCTTACCACAGAATGCATTGAATAGAAAGTAATGCATTCAACTCAATGGAGTGTACAGTTCAATTTTGCTGATAGCTACTATGTGCTAACATGATGTAAACATTGTTAACACACTAGCCATATGATTTAGAGTTGTTTGCAACCAATTTTATGAGTGTGCTACCTATTCTCCAGAAGTTACTTTCAGTAACATTACCTTCGCTACACAGTGGAACTTTAGCCTTTGCCGAATTGAACCAAGTCAATGGCTGTTCCAATGTAAATGGTACCAGGTAGGTTACTGAATTCAGCTTGCATTGGAGTTTTCCATGGCACTGAGCACTCTACATGCAATATCTATACAGTTCCAAACCACCCAGAGTAGTTATGTACATAACCTTACCACAGAATGCATTGAATATAAAGTAATGCATTCTACTCGAAGGAGCGTAGAGTTCAATTTTGCTGATAACTACTATGTGCTAACATGATGTAAACATTGTTAGCACACTAGCCATATGATTTAGAGTTGTTTGCAACCAATTTTATGAGTGTGCTACCTATGCTCCAGAAGTTACTTTCAGTAACTTTACCTTCTCTACACAGTGGAACTTTAGCCTTTGCAGAAGTAAGCCAAGTCAGTGGCTGATCCAAAGTAAATGGTACCAGGTAGGTTACTGAATTCACCTTGCATTGGAGTATTCCATGTCACTGAGCACTCTACATGCAATATCTATACAGTTCCAAACCACCCAGTGTAGTTATGTACACAACCTTACCACAGAATGCATTGAATAGAAAGTAATGCATTCAACTCAATGGAGTGTACAGTTCAATTTTGCTGATAACTACTATGTGTAAAAATGATGTAAACATTGTTAGCACACTAGCCATATGATTTAGAGTTGTTTGCAACCAATTTTATGAGTGTGCTACCTATTCTCCAGAAGTTACTTTCAGTAACATTACCTTCTCTACACAGTGGAACTTTAGCCTTTGCCGAATTGAACCAAGTCAATGGCTGTTCCAATGTAAATGGTACCAGGTAGGTTACTGAATTCAGCTTGCATTGGAGTTTTCCATGGCACTGAGCACTCTACATGCAATATCTATACAGTTCCAAACCACCCAGAGTAGTTATGTACATAACCTTACCACAGAATGCATTGAATATAAAGTAATGCATTCTACTCGAAGGAGCGTAGAGTTCAATTTTGCTGATAACTACTATGTGCTAACATGATGTAAACATTGTTAGCACACTAGCCATATGATTTAGAGTTGTTTGCAACCAATTTTATGAGTGTGCTACCTATGCTCCAGAAGTTACTTTCAGTAACTTTACCTTCTCTACACAGTGGAACTTTAGCCTTTGCAGAAGTAAGCCAAGTCAGTGGCTGATCCAAAGTAAATGGTACCAGGTAGGTTACTGAATTCACCTTGCATTGGAGTATTCCATGTCACTGAGCACTCTAGATGCAATATCTATACAGTTCCAAACCACCCAGTCTAGTTATGTACACAACCTTACCACAGAATGCATTGAATAGAAAGTAATGCATTCAACTCAATGGAGTGTACAGTTCAATTTTGCTGATAGCTACTATGTGCTAACATGATGTAAACATTGCTAGTACACTGACCATATGATTTAGAGTTGTCTGCAACCAATTTTATGAGTGTGCTACCTATTCTCCAGAAGTTACTTTCAGTAACATTACCTTCTCTAGACAGTGGAACTTTAGACTTTGCAGAATTGAACCAAGTCAATGGCCATCACATTCTAAATGGTACCAGGTAGGTTACTGAATTCAGCTTGCATTGGAGTTTTCCATGGCACTGAGCACTCTACATGCAATATCTACACAGTTCCAAATCACCCAGAGTAGTTATGTACACAACCTTACCACAGAATGCATTGAATAGAAAGTAATTCATTCAACTCAATGGAGTGTACAGTTCAATTTTGCTGATAACTACTATGTGTAAACATGATGTAAACATTGTTAGCACACTAGCCATATGATTTAGAGTTGTTTGCAACCAATTTTATGAGTGTGCTACCTATTCTCCAGAAGTTACTTTCAGTAACATTACCTTCTCTACACAGTGGAACTTTAGCCTTTGCAGAATTGAACCAAGTGAATGGCTGTTCCACTGTAAATGGTACCAGGTAGGTTACTGAATTCAGCTTGCATTGGAGTATTCCATGGCACTGAACACTCTACATGCAATATCTATACAGTTCCAAATCACCCAGACTAGTTACGTACACAACCTTACCACAGAATGCATTGAATAGAAAGTAATTCATTCAACTCAATGGAGTGTACAGTTCAATTTTGCTGATAACTACTATGTGTAAACATGATGTAAACATTGTTAGCACACTAGCCATATGATTTAGAGTTGTTTGCAACCAATTTTATGAGTGTGCTACCTATTCTCCAGAAGTTACTTTCAGTAACATTACCTTCTCTACACAGTGGAACTTTAGCCTTTGCAGAATTGAACCAAGTGAATGGCTGTTCCACTGTAAATGGTACCAGGTAGGTTACTGAATTCAGCTTGCATTGGAGTATTCCATGGCACTGAACACTCTACATGCAATATCTATACAGTTCCAAATCACCCAGACTAGTTACGTACACAACCTTACCACAGAATGCATTGAATAGAAAGTAATTCATTCAACTCAATGGAGTGTACAGTTCAATTTTGCTGATAACTACTATGTGTAAACATGATGTAAACATTGTTAGCACACTAGCCATATGATTTAGAGTTGTTTGCAACCAATTTTATGAGTGTGCTACCTATTCTCCAGAAGTTACTTTCAGTAACATTACCTTCTCTACACAGTGGAACTTTAGCCTTTGCATAATTGAACCAAGTGAATGGCTGTTCCACTGTAAATGGTACCAGGTAGGTTACTGAATTCAGCTTGCATTGGAGTATTCCATGGCACTGAGCACTCTACATGCAATATCTATACAGTTCCAAATCACCCAGACTAGTTACGTACACAACCTTACCACAGAATGCATTGAATAGAAAGTAATGCATTCAACTCAATGGAGTATACAGTTCAATTTTGCTGATAGCTACTATGTGCTAACATGATGTAAACATTGTTAGCACACTAACCATATGATTTAGAGTTGTCTGCAACCAATTTTATGAGTGTGCTACCTATTCTCCAGAAGTTACTTTCAGTAACATTACCTTCTCTACACAGTGGAACTTTAGCCTTTGCAGAATTGAACCAAGTCAATGGCCATCACATTGTAAATGGTACCAGGTAGGTTACTGAATTCAGCTTGCATTGGAGTTTACCATGGCACTGAGCACTCTACATGCAATATCTATACAGTTCCAAATCACCCAGAGTAGTTATGTACACAACCTCACCACAGAATGCATTGAATAGAAAGTAATTCATTCAACTCAATGGAGTGTACAGTTCAATTTTGCTGATAACTACTATGTGCTAACATGATGTAAACATTGTTAACACACTAGCCATATGATTTAGAGTTGTTTGCAACCAATTTTATGAGTGTGCTACCTATTCTCCAGAAGTTACTTTCAGTAACATTACCTTCGCTACACAGTGGAACTTTAGCCTTTGCCGAATTGAACCAAGTCAATGGCTGTTCCAATGTAAATGGTACCAGGTAGGTTACTGAATTCAGCTTGCATTGGAGTTTTCCACGGCACTGAGCACTCTACATGCAATATCTATACAGTTCCAAACCACCCAGAGTAGTTATGTACATAACCTTACCACAGAATGCATTGAATATAAAGTAATGCATTCTACTCGAAGGAGCGTAGAGTTCAATTTTGCTGATAACTACTATGTGCTAACATGATGTAAACATTGTTAGCACACTAGCCATATGATTTAGAGTTGTTTGCAACCAATTTTATGAGTGTGCTACCTATGCTCCAGAAGTTACTTTCAGTAACTTTACCTTCTCTACACAGTGGAACTTTAGCCTTTGCAGAAGTAAGCCAAGTCAGTGGCTGATCCAAAGTAAATGGTACCAGGTAGGTTACTGAATTCACCTTGCATTGGAGTATTCCATGTCACTGAGCACTCTACATGCAATATCTATACAGTTCCAAACCACCCAGTCTAGTTATGTACACAACCTTACCACAGAATGCATTGAATAGAAAGTAATGCATTCAACTCAATGGAGTGTACAGTTCAATTTTGCTGATAGCTACTATGTGCTAACATGATGTAAACATTGCTAGTACACTGACCATATGATTTAGAGTTGTCTGCAACCAATTTTATGAGTGTGCTACCTATTCTCCAGAAGTTACTTTCAGTAACATTACCTTCTCTAGACAGTGGAACTTTAGACTTTGCAGAATTGAACCAAGTCAATGGCCATCACATTCTAAATGGTACCAGGTAGGTTACTGAATTCAGCTTGCATTGGAGTTTTCCATGGCACTGAGCACTCTACATGCAATATCTACACAGTTCCAAATCACCCAGAGTAGTTATGTACACAACCTTACCACAGAATGCATTGAATAGAAAGTAAATCATTCAACTCAATTGAGTGTACAGTTCAATTTTGCTGATAACTACTATGTGCTAACATGATGTAAACGTTGTTAGCACACTAGCCATATGATTTAGAGTTGTTTGCAACCAATTTTATGAGTGTGCTACCTATTCTCCAGAAGTTACTTTCAGTAACATTACCTTCTCTACACAGTGGAACTTTAGACTTTGCAGAATTGAACCAAGTCAGTGGCTGTTCCACTGTAAATGGTACCAGGTAGGTTACTGAATTCAGCTTACATTGGAGTATTCCATGGCACTGAGCACTCTACATGCAATATCTATACAGTTCCAAACCACCCAGTGTAGTTATGTACACAACCTTACCACAGAATGCATTGAATAGAAAGTAATTCATTCAACTCAATGGAGTGTACAGTTCAATTTTGCTGATAACTACTATGTGTAAACATGATGTAAACATTGTTAGCACACTAGCCATATGATTTAGAGTTGTTTGCAACCAATTTTATGAGTGTGCTACCTATTCTCCAGAAGTTACTTTCAGTAACATTACCTTCTATACACAGTGGAACTTTAGCCTTTGCATAATTGAACCAAGTGAATGGCTGTTCCACTGTAAATGGTACCAGGTAGGTTACTGAATTCAGCTTGCATTGGAGTATTCCATGGCACTGAGCACTCTACATGCAATATCTATACAGTTCCAAATCACCCAGACTAGTTACGTACACAACCTTACCACAGAATGCATTGAATAGAAAGTAATGCATTCAACTCAATGGAGTATACAGTTCAATTTTGCTGATAGCTACTATGTGCTAACATGATGTAAACATTGTTAGCACACTAACCATATGATTTAGAGTTGTCTGCAACCAATTTTATGAGTGTGCTACCTATTCTCCAGAAGTTACTTTCAGTAACATTACCTTCTCTACACAGTGGAACTTTAGCCTTTGCAGAATTGAACCAAGTCAATGGCCATCACATTCTAAATGGTACCAGGTAGGTTACTGAATTCAGCTTGCATTGGAGTTTACCATGGCACTGAGCACTCTACATGCAATATCTATACAGTTCCAAATCACCCAGAGTAGTTATGAACACAACCTCACCACAGAATGCATTGAATATAAAGTAATGCATTCTACTCGAAGGAGCGTAGAGTTCAATTTTGCTGATAACTACTATGTGCTAACATGATGTAAACATTGTTAGCACACTAGCCATATGATTTAGAGTTGTTTGCAACCAATTTTATGAGTGTGCTACCTATGCTCCAGAAGTTACTTTCAGTAACTTTACCTTCTCTACACAGTGGAACTTTAGCCTTTGCAGAAGTAAGCCAAGTCAGTGGCTGATCCAAAGTAAATGGTACCAGGTAGGTTACTGAATTCACCTTGCATTGGAGTATTCCATGTCACTGAGCACTCTACATGCAATATCTATACAGTTCCAAACCACCCAGTGTAGTTATGTACACAACCTTACCACAGAATGCATTGAATAGAAAGTAATGCATTCAACTCAATGGAGTGTACAGTTCAATTTTGCTGATAGCTACTATGTGCTAACATGATGTAAACATTGCTAGTACACTGACCATATGATTTAGAGTTGTCTGCAACCAATTTTATGAGTGTGCTACCTATTCTCCAGAAGTTACTTTCAGTAACATTACCTTCTCTAGACAGTGGAACTTTAGACTTTGCAGAATTGAACCAAGTCAATGGCCATCACATTCTAAATGGTACCAGGTAGGTTACTGAATTCAGCTTGCATTGGAGTTTTCCATGGCACTGAGCACTCTACATGCAATATCTACACAGTTCCAAATCACCCAGAGTAGTTATGTACACAACCTTACCACAGAATGCATTGAATAGAAAGTAAATCATTCAACTCAATTGAGTGTACAGTTCAATTTTGCTGATAACTACTATGTGCTAACATGATGTAAACGTTGTTAGCACACTAGCCATATGATTTAGAGTTGTTTGCAACCAATTTTATGAGTGTGCTACCTATTCTCCAGAAGTTACTTTCAGTAACATTACCTTCTCTACACAGTGGAACTTTAGACTTTGCAGAATTGAACCAAGTCAGTGGCTGTTCCACTGTAAATGGTACCAGGTAGGTTACTGAATTCAGCTTACATTGGAGTATTCCATGGCACTGAGCACTCTACATGCAATATCTATACAGTTCCAAACCACCCAGTGTAGTTATGTACACAACCTTACCACAGAATGCATTGAATAGAAAGTAATTCATTCAACTCAATGGAGTGTACAGTTCAATTTTGCTGATAACTACTATGTGTAAACATGATGTAAACATTGTTAGCACACTAGCCATATGATTTAGAGTTGTTTGCAACCAATTTTATGAGTGTGCTACCTATTCTCCAGAAGTTACTTTCAGTAACATTACCTTCTCTACACAGTGGAACTTTAGCCTTTGCATAATTGAACCAAGTGAATGGCTGTTCCACTGTAAATGGTACCAGGTAGGTTACTGAATTCAGCTTGCATTGGAGTATTCCATGGCACTGAGCACTCTACATGCAATATCTATACAGTTCCAAATCACCCAGACTAGTTACGTACACAACCTTACCACAGAATGCATTGAATAGAAAGTAATGCATTCAACTCAATGGAGTATACAGTTCAATTTTGCTGATAGCTACTATGTGCTAACATGATGTAAACATTGTTAGCACACTAACCATATGATTTAGAGTTGTCTGCAACCAATTTTATGAGTGTGCTACCTATTCTCCAGAAGTTACTTTCAGTAACATTACCTTCTCTACACAGTGGAACTTTAGCCTTTGCAGAATTGAACCAAGTCAATGGCCATCACATTGTAAATGGTACCAGGTAGGTTACTGAATTCAGCTTGCATTGGAGTTTACCATGGCACTGAGCACTCTACATGCAATATCTATACAGTTCCAAATCACCCAGAGTAGTTATGTACACAACCTCACCACAGAATGCATTGAATAGAAAGTAATTCATTCAACTCAATGGAGTGTACAGTTCAATTTTGCTGATAACTACTATGTGCTAACATGATGTAAACATTGTTAACACACTAGCCATATGATTTAGAGTTGTTTGCAACCAATTTTATGAGTGTGCTACCTATTCTCCAGAAGTTACTTTCAGTAACATTACCTTCTCTACACAGTGGAACTTTAGACTTTGCAGAATTGAACCAAGTCAGTGGCTGTTCCACTGCAAATGGTACCAGGTAGGTTACTGAATTCAGCTTGCATTGGAGTATTCCATGGCACTGAGCACTCTACATGCAATATCTATACAGTTCCAAACCACCCAGTGTAGTTATGTACACAACCTTACCACAGAATGCATTGAATATAAAGTAATGCATTCTACTCGAAGGAGCGTAGAGTTCAATTTTGCTGATAACTACTATGTGCTAACATGATGTAAACATTGTTAGCACACTAGCCATATGATTTAGAGTTGTTTGCAACCAATTTTATGAGTGTGCTACCTATGCTCCAGAAGTTACTTTCAGTAACTTTACCTTCTCTACACAGTGGAACTTTAGCCTTTGCAGAAGTAAGCCAAGTCAGTGGCTGATCCAAAGTAAATGGTACCAGGTAGGTTACTGAATTCACCTTGCATTGGAGTATTCCATGTCACTGAGCACTCTACATGCAATATCTATACAGTTCCAAACCACCCAGTGTAGTTATGTACACAACCTTACCACAGAATGCATTGAATAGAAAGTAATGCATTCAACTCAATGGAGTGTACAGTTCAATTTTGCTGATAGCTACTATGTGCTAACATGATGTAAACATTGCTAGTACACTGACCATATGATTTAGAGTTGTCTGCAACCAATTTTATGAGTGTGCTACCTATTCTCCAGAAGTTACTTTCAGTAACATTACCTTCTCTAGACAGTGGAACTTTAGACTTTGCAGAATTGAACCAAGTCAATGGCCATCACATTCTAAATGGTACCAGGTAGGTTACTGAATTCAGCTTGCATTGGAGTTTTCCATGGCACTGAGCACTCTACATGCAATATCTACACAGTTCCAAATCACCCGGAGTAGTTATGTACACAACCTTACCACAGAATGCATTGAATAGAAAGAAAATCATTCAACTCAATTGAGTGTACAGTTCAATTTTGCTGATAACTACTATGTGCTAACATGATGTAAACATTGTTAGCACACTAGCCATATGATTTAGAGTTGTTTGCAACCAATTTTATGAGTGTGCTACCTATTCTCCAGAAGTTACTTTCAGTAACATTACCTTCTCTACACAGTGGAACTTTAGACTTTGCAGAATTGAACCAAGTCAGTGGCTGTTCCACTGTAAATGGTACCAGGTAGGTTACTGAATTCAGCTTACATTGGAGTATTCCATTGCACTGAGCACTCTACATGCAATATCTATACAGTTCCAAACCACCCAGTGTAGTTATGTACACAACCTTACCACAGAATGCATTGAATAGAAAGTAATTCATTCAACTCAATGGAGTGTACAGTTCAATTTTGCTGATAACTACTATGTGTAAACATGATGTAAACATTGTTAGCACACTAGCCATATGATTTAGAGTTGTTTGCAACCAATTTTATGAGTGTGCTACCTATTCTCCAGAAGTTACTTTCAGTAACATTACCTTCTCTACACAGTGGAACTTTAGCCTTTGCAGAATTGAACCAAGTGAATGGCTGTTCCACTGTAAATGGTACCAGGTAGGTTACTGAATTCAGCTTGCATTGGAGTATTCCATGGCACTGAGCACTCTACATGCAATATCTATACAGTTCCAAATCACCCAGACTAGTTACGTACACAACCTTACCACAGAATGCATTGAATAGAAAGTAATGCATTCAACTCAATGGAGTGTACAGTTCAATTTTGCTGATAGCTACTATGTGCTAACATGATGTAAACATTGTTAGCACACTAACCATATGATTTAGAGTTGTCTGCAACCAATTTTATGAGTGTGCTACCTATTCTCCAGAAGTTACTTTCAGTAACATTACCTTCTCTACACAGTGGAACTTTAGCCTTTGCAGAATTGAACCAAGTCAATGGCCATCACATTGTAAATGGTACCAGGTAGGTTACTGAATTCAGCTTGCATTGGAGTTTACCATGGCACTGAGCACTCTACATGCAATATCTATACAGTTCCAAATCACCCAGAGTAGTTATGTACACAACCTCACCACAGAATGCATTGAATAGAAAGTAATTCATTCAACTCAATGGAGTGTACAGTTCAATTTTGCTGATAACTACTATGTGCTAACATGATGTAAACATTGTTAACACACTAGCCATATGATTTAGAGTTGTTTGCAACCAATTTTATGAGTGTGCTACCTATTCTCCAGAAGTTACTTTCAGTAACATTACCTTCGCTACACAGTGGAACTTTAGCCTTTGCCGAATTGAACCAAGTCAATGGCTGTTCCAATGTAAATGGTACCAGGTAGGTTACTGAATTCAGCTTGCATTGGAGTTTTCCACGGCACTGAGCACTCTACATGCAATATCTATACAGTTCCAAACCACCCAGAGTAGTTATGTACATAACCTTACCACAGAATGCATTGAATATAAAGTAATGCATTCTACTCGAAGGAGCGTAGAGTTCAATTTTGCTGATAACTACTATGTGCTAACATGATGTAAACATTGTTAGCACACTAGCCATATGATTTAGAGTTGTTTGCAACCAATTTTATGAGTGTGCTACCTATGCTCCAGAAGTTACTTTCAGTAACTTTACCTTCTCTACACAGTGGAACTTTAGCCTTTGCAGAAGTAAGCCAAGTCAGTGGCTGATCCAAAGTAAATGGTACCAGGTAGGTTACTGAATTCACCTTGCATTGGAGTATTCCATGTCACTGAGCACTCTACATGCAATATCTATACAGTTCCAAACCACCCAGTCTAGTTATGTACACAACCTTACCACAGAATGCATTGAATAGAAAGTAATGCATTCAACTCAATGGAGTATACAGTTCAATTTTGCTGATACCTACTATGTGCTAACATGATGTAAACATTGTTAGCACACTAACCATATGATTTAGAGTTGTCTGCAACCAATTTTATGAGTGTGCTACCTATTCTCCAGAAGTTACTTTCAGTAACATTACCTTCTCTACACAGTGGAACTTTAGCCTTTGCAGAATTGAACCAAGTCAATGGCCATCACATTGTAAATGGTACCAGGTAGGTTACTGAATTCAGCTTGCATTGGAGTTTACCATGGCACTGAGCACTCTACATGCAATATCTATACAGTTCCAAATCACCCAGAGTAGTTATGAACACAACCTCACCACAGAATGCATTGAATAGAAAGTAATTCATTCAACTCAATGGAGTGTACAGTTCAATTTTGCTGATAACTACTATGTGCTAACATGATGTAAACATTGTTAGCACACTAGCCATATGATTTAGAGTTGTTTGCAACCAATTTTATGAGTGTGCTACCTATTCTCCAGAAGTTACTTTCAGTAACATTACCTTCTCTACCAGTGGAACATTAGACTTTGCAGAATTGAACCAAGTCAGTGGCTGTTCCACTGTAAATGGTACCAGGTAGGTTACTGAATTCAGCTTGCATTGGAGTATTCCATGGCACTGAGCACTCTACATGCAATATCTATACAGTTCCAAACCACCCAGTGTAGTTATGTACACAACCTTACCACAGAATGCATTGAATATAAAGTAATGCATTCTACTCGAAGGAGCGTAGAGTTCAATTTTGCTGATAACTACTATGTGCTAACATGATGTAAACATTGTTAGCACACTAGCCATATGATTTAGAGTTGTTTGCAACCAATTTTATGAGTGTGCTACCTATGCTCCAGAAGTTACTTTCAGTAACTTTACCTTCTCTACACAGTGGAACTTTAGCCTTTGCAGAAGTAAGCCAAGTCAGTGGCTGATCCAAAGTAAATGGTACCAGGTAGGTTACTGAATTCACCTTGCATTGGAGTATTCCATGTCACTGAGCACTCTACATGCAATATCTATACAGTTCCAAACCACCCAGTGTAGTTATGTACACAACCTTACCACAGAATGCATTGAATAGAAAGTAATGCATTCAACTCAATGGAGTGCACAGTTCAATTTTGCTGATAGCTACTATGTGCTAACATGATGTAAACATTGCTAGTACACTGACCATATGATTTAGAGTTGTCTGCAACCAATTTTATGAGTGTGCTACCTATTCTCCAGAAGTTACTTTCAGTAACATTACCTTCTCTAGACAGTGGAACTTTAGACTTTGCAGAATTGAACCAAGTCAATGGCCATCACATTGTAAATGGTACCAGGTAGGTTACTGAATTCAGCTTGCATTGGAGTTTTCCATGGCACTGAGCACTCTACATGCAATATCTACACAGTTCCAAATCACCCAGAGTAGTTATGTACACAACCTTACCACAGAATGCATTGAATAGAAAGTAAATCATTCAACTCAATTGAGTGTACAGTTCAATTTTGCTGATAACTACTATGTGCTAACATGATGTAAACATTGTTAGCACACTAGCCATATGATTTAGAGTTGTTTGCAACCAATTTTATGAGTGTGCTACCTATTCTCCAGAAGTTACTTTCAGTAACATTACCTTCTCTACACAGTGGAACTTTAGACTTTGCAGAATTGAACCAAGTCAGTGGCTGTTCCACTGTAAATGGTACCAGGTAGGTTACTGAATTCAGCTTACATTGGAGTATTCCATTGCACTGAGCACTCTACATGCAATATCTATACAGTTCCAAACCACCCAGTGTAGTTATGTACACAACCTTACCACAGAATGCATTGAATAGAAAGTAATTCATTCAACTCAATGGAGTGTACAGTTCAATTTTGCTGATAACTACTATGTGTAAACATGATGTAAACATTGTTAGGACACTAGCCATATGATTTAGAGTTGTTTGCAACCAATTTTATGAGTGTGCTACCTATTCTCCAGAAGTTACTTTCAGTAACATTACCTTCTCTACACAGTGGAACTTTAGCCTTTGCAGAATTGAACCAAGTGAATGGCTGTTCCACTGTAAATGGTACCAGGTAGGTTACTGAATTCAGCTTGCATTGGAGTATTCCATGGCACTGAGCACTCTACATGCAATATCTATACAGTTCCAAATCACCCAGACTAGTTACGTACACAACCTTACCACAGAATGCATTGAATAGAAAGTAATGCATTCAACTCAATGGAGTGTACAGTTCAATTTTGCTGATAGCTACTATGTGCTAACATGATGTAAACATTGTTAGCACACTAACCATATGATTTAGAGTTGTCTGCAACCAATTTTATGAGTGTGCTACCTATTCTCCAGAAGTTACTTTCAGTAACATTACCTTCTCTACACAGTGGAACTTTAGCCTTTGCAGAATTGAACCAAGTCAATGGCCATCACATTCTAAATGGTACCAGGTAGGTTACTGAATTCAGCTTGCATTGGAGTTTTCCATGGCACTGAGCACTCTACATGCAATATCTACACAGTTCCAAATCACCCAGAGTAGTTATGTACACAACCTTACCACAGAATGCATTGAATAGAAAGTAAATCATTCAACTCAATTGAGTGTACAGTTCAATTTTGCTGATAACTACTATGTGCTAACATGATGTAAACGTTGTTAGCACACTAGCCATATGATTTAGAGTTGTTTGCAACCAATTTTATGAGTGTGCTACCTATTCTCCAGAAGTTACTTTCAGTAACATTACCTTCTCTACACAGTGGAACTTTAGACTTTGCAGAATTGAACCAAGTCAGTGGCTGTTCCACTGTAAATGGTACCAGGTAGGTTACTGAATTCAGCTTACATTGGAGTATTCCATGGCACTGAGCACTCTACATGCAATATCTATACAGTTCCAAATCACCCAGACTAGTTACGTACACAACCTTACCACAGAATGCATTGAATAGAAAGTAATGCATTCAACTCAATGGAGTGTACAGTTCAATTTTGCTGATAGCTACTATGTGCTAACATGATGTAAACATTGTTAGCACACTAACCATATGATTTAGAGTTGTCTGCAACCAATTTTATGAGTGTGCTACCTATTCTCCAGAAGTTACTTTCAGTAACATTACCTTCTCTACACAGTGGAACTTTAGCCTTTGCAGAATTGAACCAAGTCAATGGCCATCACATTCTAAATGGTACCAGGTAGGTTACTGAATTCAGCTTGCATTGGAGTTTTCCATGGCACTGAGCACTCTACATGCAATATCTACACAGTTCCAAATCACCCAGAGTAGTTATGTACACAACCTTACCACAGAATGCATTGAATAGAAAGTAAATCATTCAACTCAATTGAGTGTACAGTTCAATTTTGCTGATAACTACTATGTGCTAACATGATGTAAACGTTGTTAGCACACTAGCCATATGATTTAGAGTTGTTTGCAACCAATTTTATGAGTGTGCTACCTATTCTCCAGAAGTTACTTTCAGTAACATTACCTTCTCTACACAGTGGAACTTTAGACTTTGCAGAATTGAACCAAGTCAGTGGCTGTTCCACTGTAAATGGTACCAGGTAGGTTACTGAATTCAGCTTACATTGGAGTATTCCATGGCACTGAGCACTCTACATGCAATATCTATACAGTTCCAAACCACCCAGTGTAGTTATGTACACAACCTTACCACAGAATGCATTGAATAGAAAGTAATTCATTCAACTCAATGGAGTGTACAGTTCAATTTTGCTGATAACTACTATGTGTAAACATGATGTAAACATTGTTAGCACACTAGCCATATGATTTAGAGTTGTTTGCAACCAATTTTATGAGTGTGCTACCTATTCTCCAGAAGTTACATTCAGTAACATTACCTTCTCTACACAGTGGAACTTTAGCCTTTGCAGAATTGAACCAAGTGAATGGCTGTTCCACTGTAAATGGTACCAGGTAGGTTACTGAATTCAGCTTCCATTGGAGTATTCCATGGCACTGAGCACTCTACATGCAATATCTATACAGTTCCAATTCACCCAGACTAGTTACGTACACAACCTTACCACAGAATGCATTGAATAGAAAGTAATGCATTCAACTCAATGGAGTATACAGTTCAATTTTGCTGATAGCTACTATGTGCTAACATGATGTAAACATTGTTAGCACACTAACCATATGATTTAGAGTTGTCTGCAACCAATTTTATGAGTGTGCTACCTATTCTCCAGAAGTTACTTTCAGTAACATTACCTTCTCTACACAGTGGAACTTTAGCCTTTGCAGAATTGAACCAAGTCAATGGCCATCACATTGTAAATGGTACCAGGTAGGTTACTGAATTCAGCTTGCATTGGAGTTTACCATGGCACTGAGCACTCTACATGCAATATCTATACAGTTCCAAATCACCCAGAGTAGTTATGAACACAACCTCACCACAGAATGCATTGAATAGAAAGTAATTCATTCAACTCAATGGAGTGTACAGTTCAATTTTGCTGATAACTACTATGTGCTAACATGATGTAAACATTGTTAGCACACTAGCCATATGATTTAGAGTTGTTTGCAACCAATTTTATGAGTGTGCTACCTATTCTCCAGAAGTTACTTTCAGTAACATTACCTTCTCTACACAGTGGAACTTTAGACTTTGCAGAATTGAACCAAGTCAGTGGCTGTTCCACTGTAAATGGTACCAGGTAGGTTACTGAATTCAGCTTGCATTGGAGTATTCCATGGCACTGAGCACTCTACATGCAATATCTATACAGTTCCAAACCACCCAGTGTAGTTATGTACACAACCTTACCACAGAATGCATTGAATATAAAGTAATGCATTCTACTCGAAGGAGCGTAGAGTTCAATTTTGCTGATAACTACTATGTGCTAACATGATGTAAACATTGTTAGCACACTAGCCATATGATTTAGAGTTGTTTGCAACCAATTTTATGAGTGTGCTACCTATGCTCCAGAAGTTACTTTCAGTAACTTTACCTTCTCTACACAGTGGAACTTTAGCCTTTGCAGAAGTAAGCCAAGTCAGTGGCTGATCCAAAGTAAATGGTACCAGGTAGGTTACTGAATTCACCTTGCATTGGAGTATTCCATGTCACTGAGCACTCTACATGCAATATCTATACAGTTCCAAACCACCCAGTGTAGTTATGTACACAACCTTACCACAGAATGCATTGAATAGAAAGTAATGCATTCAACTCAATGGAGTGCACAGTTCAATTTTGCTGATAGCTACTATGTGCTAACATGATGTAAACATTGCTAGTACACTGACCATATGATTTAGAGTTGTCTGCAACCAATTTTATGAGTGTGCTACCTATTCTCCAGAAGTTACTTTCAGTAACATTACCTTCTCTAGACAGTGGAACTTTAGACTTTGCAGAATTGAACCAAGTCAATGGCCATCACATTGTAAATGGTACCAGGTAGGTTACTGAATTCAGCTTGCATTGGAGTTTTCCATGGCACTGAGCACTCTACATGCAATATCTACACAGTTCCAAATCACCCAGAGTAGTTATGTACACAACCTTACCACAGAATGCATTGAATAGAAAGTAAATCATTCAACTCAATTGAGTGTACAGTTCAATTTTGCTGATAACTACTATGTGCTAACATGATGTAAACATTGTTAGCACACTAGCCATATGATTTAGAGTTGTTTGCAACCAATTTTATGAGTGTGCTACCTATTCTCCAGAAGTTACTTTCAGTAACATTACCTTCTCTACACAGTGGAACTTTAGACTTTGCAGAATTGAACCAAGTCAGTGGCTGTTCCACTGTAAATGGTACCAGGTAGGTTACTGAATTCAGCTTACATTGGAGTATTCCATTGCACTGAGCACTCTACATGCAATATCTATACAGTTCCAAACCACCCAGTGTAGTTATGTACACAACCTTACCACAGAATGCATTGAATAGAAAGTAATTCATTCAACTCAATGGAGTGTACAGTTCAATTTTGCTGATAACTACTATGTGTAAACATGATGTAAACATTGTTAGGACACTAGCCATATGATTTAGAGTTGTTTGCAACCAATTTTATGAGTGTGCTACCTATTCTCCAGAAGTTACTTTCAGTAACATTACCTTCTCTACACAGTGGAACTTTAGCCTTTGCAGAATTGAACCAAGTGAATGGCTGTTCCACTGTAAATGGTACCAGGTAGGTTACTGAATTCAGCTTGCATTGGAGTATTCCATGGCACTGAGCACTCTACATGCAATATCTATACAGTTCCAAATCACCCAGACTAGTTACGTACACAACCTTACCACAGAATGCATTGAATAGAAAGTAATGCATTCAACTCAATGGAGTGTACAGTTCAATTTTGCTGATAGCTACTATGTGCTAACATGATGTAAACATTGTTAGCACACTAACCATATGATTTAGAGTTGTCTGCAACCAATTTTATGAGTGTGCTACCTATTCTCCAGAAGTTACTTTCAGTAACATTACCTTCTCTACACAGTGGAACTTTAGCCTTTGCAGAATTGAACCAAGTCAATGGCCATCACATTCTAAATGGTACCAGGTAGGTTACTGAATTCAGCTTGCATTGGAGTTTTCCATGGCACTGAGCACTCTACATGCAATATCTACACAGTTCCAAATCACCCAGAGTAGTTATGTACACAACCTTACCACAGAATGCATTGAATAGAAAGTAAATCATTCAACTCAATTGAGTGTACAGTTCAATTTTGCTGATAACTACTATGTGCTAACATGATGTAAACGTTGTTAGCACACTAGCCATATGATTTAGAGTTGTTTGCAACCAATTTTATGAGTGTGCTACCTATTCTCCAGAAGTTACTTTCAGTAACATTACCTTCTCTACACAGTGGAACTTTAGACTTTGCAGAATTGAACCAAGTCAGTGGCTGTTCCACTGTAAATGGTACCAGGTAGGTTACTGAATTCAGCTTACATTGGAGTATTCCATGGCACTGAGCACTCTACATGCAATATCTATACAGTTCCAAATCACCCAGACTAGTTACGTACACAACCTTACCACAGAATGCATTGAATAGAAAGTAATGCATTCAACTCAATGGAGTGTACAGTTCAATTTTGCTGATAGCTACTATGTGCTAACATGATGTAAACATTGTTAGCACACTAACCATATGATTTAGAGTTGTCTGCAACCAATTTTATGAGTGTGCTACCTATTCTCCAGAAGTTACTTTCAGTAACATTACCTTCTCTACACAGTGGAACTTTAGCCTTTGCAGAATTGAACCAAGTCAATGGCCATCACATTCTAAATGGTACCAGGTAGGTTACTGAATTCAGCTTGCATTGGAGTTTTCCATGGCACTGAGCACTCTACATGCAATATCTACACAGTTCCAAATCACCCAGAGTAGTTATGTACACAACCTTACCACAGAATGCATTGAATAGAAAGTAAATCATTCAACTCAATTGAGTGTACAGTTCAATTTTGCTGATAACTACTATGTGCTAACATGATGTAAACGTTGTTAGCACACTAGCCATATGATTTAGAGTTGTTTGCAACCAATTTTATGAGTGTGCTACCTATTCTCCAGAAGTTACTTTCAGTAACATTACCTTCTCTACACAGTGGAACTTTAGACTTTGCAGAATTGAACCAAGTCAGTGGCTGTTCCACTGTAAATGGTACCAGGTAGGTTACTGAATTCAGCTTACATTGGAGTATTCCATGGCACTGAGCACTCTACATGCAATATCTATACAGTTCCAAACCACCCAGTGTAGTTATGTACACAACCTTACCACAGAATGCATTGAATAGAAAGTAATTCATTCAACTCAATGGAGTGTACAGTTCAATTTTGCTGATAACTACTATGTGTAAACATGATGTAAACATTGTTAGCACACTAGCCATATGATTTAGAGTTGTTTGCAACCAATTTTATGAGTGTGCTACCTATTCTCCAGAAGTTACATTCAGTAACATTACCTTCTCTACACAGTGGAACTTTAGCCTTTGCAGAATTGAACCAAGTGAATGGCTGTTCCACTGTAAATGGTACCAGGTAGGTTACTGAATTCAGCTTCCATTGGAGTATTCCATGGCACTGAGCACTCTACATGCAATATCTATACAGTTCCAATTCACCCAGACTAGTTACGTACACAACCTTACCACAGAATGCATTGAATAGAAAGTAATGCATTCAACTCAATGGAGTATACAGTTCAATTTTGCTGATAGCTACTATGTGCTAACATGATGTAAACATTGTTAGCACACTAACCATATGATTTAGAGTTGTCTGCAACCAATTTTATGAGTGTGCTACCTATTCTCCAGAAGTTACTTTCAGTAACATTACCTTCTCTACACAGTGGAACTTTAGCCTTTGCAGAATTGAACCAAGTCAATGGCCATCACATTGTAAATGGTACCAGGTAGGTTACTGAATTCAGCTTGCATTGGAGTTTACCATGGCACTGAGCACTCTACATGCAATATCTATACAGTTCCAAATCACCCAGAGTAGTTATGAACACAACCTCACCACAGAATGCATTGAATAGAAAGTAATTCATTCAACTCAATGGAGTGTACAGTTCAATTTTGCTGATAACTACTATGTGCTAACATGATGTAAACATTGTTAGCACACTAGCCATATGATTTAGAGTTGTTTGCAACCAATTTTATGAGTGTGCTACCTATTCTCCAGAAGTTACTTTCAGTAACATTACCTTCTCTACACAGTGGAACTTTAGACTTTGCAGAATTGAACCAAGTCAGTGGCTGTTCCACTGTAAATGGTACCAGGTAGGTTACTGAATTCAGCTTGCATTGGAGTATTCCATGGCACTGAGCACTCTACATGCAATATCTATACAGTTCCAAACCACCCAGTGTAGTTATGTACACAACCTTACCACAGAATGCATTGAATAGAAAGTAATTCATTCAACTCAAAGGAGTGTACAGTTCAATTTTGCTGATAACTACTATGTGTAAACATGATGTAAACATTGTTAGCACACTAGCCATATGATTTAGAGTTGTTTGCAACCAATTTTACGAGTGTGCTACCTATTCTCCAGAAGTTACTTTCAGTAACATTACCTTCTCTACACAGTGGAACTTTAGCCTTTGCAGAAGTAAACCAAGTCAATGGCTGTTCCACTGTAAATGGTACCAGGTAGGTTACTGAATTCAGCTTGCATTGGAGTTTTCCATGGCACTGAGCACTCTACATGCAATATCTATACAGTTCCAAATCACCCAGAGTAGTTATGTACACAACCGCACCACAGAATGCATTGAATACAAAGTAATGCATTCAACTCAATGGAGTGTACAGTTCAATTTTGCTGATAGCTACTATGTGCTAACATGATGTAAACATTGTTAGCACACTAACCATATGATTTAGAGTTGTCTGCAACCAATTTTATGAGTGTGCTACCTATTCTCCAGAAGTTACTTTCAGTAACATTACCTTCTCTACACAGTGGAACTTTAGCCTTTGCAGAATTGAACCAAGTCAATGGCCATCACATTGTAAATGGTACCAGGTAGGTTACTGAATTCAGCTTGCATTGGAGTTTACCATGGCACTGAGCACTCTACATGCAATATCTATACAGTTCCAAATCACCCAGAGTAGTTATGAACACAACCTCACCACAGAATGCATTGAATAGAAAGTAATTCATTCAACTCAATGGAGTGTACAGTTCAATTTTGCTGATAACTACTATGTGCTAACATGATGTAAACATTGTTAGCACACTAACCATATGATTTAGAGTTGTCTGCAACCAATTTTACGAGTGTGCTACCTATTCTCCAGAAGTTACTTTCAGTAACATTACCTTCTCTACACAGTGGAACTTTAGCCTTTGCAGAATTGAACCAAGTCAGTGGCTGTTACACTGTAAATGGTACCAGGTAGGTTACTGAATTCAGCTTGCATTGGAGTATTCCATGGCACTGAGCACTCTACATGCAATATCTATACAGTTCCAAACCACCCAGTGTAGTTATGTACACAACCTTACCACAGAATGCATTGAATAGAAAGTAATTCATTCAACTCAAAGGAGTGTACAGTTCAATTTTGCTGATAACTACTATGTGTAAACATGATGTAAACATTGTTAGCACACTAGCCATATGATTTAGAGTTGTTTGCAACCAATCTTATGAGTGTGCTACCTATTCTCCAGAAGTTACTTTCAGTAACATTACCTTCTCTACACAGTGGAACTTTAGCCTTTGCAGAATTGAACCAAGTCAATGGCCATCACAGTGTAAATGGTACCAGGTAGGTTACTGAATTCAGCTTGCATTGGAGTTTTCCATGGCACTGAGCACTCTGCATGCAATATCTATACAGTTCCAAATCACCCAGAGTAGTTATGTACACAACCTTACCACAGAATGCATTGAATACAAAGTAATGCATTGAACTCAATGGAGTGTACAGTTCAATTTTCTGATACCGACTATGTGCTAACATGATGTAAACATTGTTAGCACACTAACCATATGATTTAGAGTTGTCTGCAACCAATTTTACGAGTGTGCTACCTATTCTCCAGAAGTTACTTTCAGTAACATTACCTTCTCTACACAGTGGAACTTTAGCCTTTGCAGAAGTAAACCAAGTCAATGGCTGTTCCACTGAAAATGGTACCAGGTAGGTTACTGAATTCAGCTTGCATTGGAGTTTTCCATGGCACTGAGCACTCTACATGCAATATCTATACAGTTCCAAATCACCCAGAGTAGTTATGTACACAACCGCACCACAGAATGCATTGAATACAAAGTAATGCATTCAACTCAATGGAGTGTACAGTTCAATTTTGCTGATAGCTACTATGTGCTAACATGATGTAAACATTGTTAGCACACTAACCATATGATTTAGAGTTGTCTGCAACCAATTTTATGAGTGTGCTACCTATTCTCCAGAAGTTACTTTCAGTAACATTACCTTCTCTACACAGTGGAACTTTAGCCTTTGCAGAATTGAACCAAGTCAATGGCCATCACATTGTAAATGGTACCAGGTAGGTTACTGAATTCAGCTTGCATTGGAGTTTACCATGGCACTGAGCACTCTACATGCAATATCTATACAGTTCCAAATCACCCAGAGTAGTTATGTACACAACCTCACCACAGAATGCATTGAATAGAAAGTAATTCATTCAACTCAATGGAGTGTACAGTTCAATTTTGCTGATAACTACTATGTGCTAACATGATGTAAACATTGTTAGCACACTAACCATATGATTTAGAGTTGGCTGCAACCAATTTTACGAGTGTGCTACCTATTCTCCAGAAGTTACTTTCAGTAACATTACCTTCTCTACACAGTGGAACTTTAGCCTTTGCAGAATTGAACCAAGTCAATGGCCATCACATTGTAAATGGTACCAGGTAGGTTACTGAATTCAGCTTGCATTGGAGTTTACCATGGCACTGAGCACTCTACATGCAATATCTATACAGTTCCAAATCACCCAGAGTAGTTATGAACACAACCTCACCACAGAATGCATTGAATAGAAAGTAATTCATTCAACTCAATGGAGTGTACAGTTCAATTTTGCTGATAGCTACTATGTGCTAACATGATGTAAACATTGTTAGCACACTAGCCATATGATTTAGAGTTGTTTGCAACCAATTTTATGAGTGTGCTACCTATTCTCCAGAAGTTACTTTCAGTAACATTACCTTCTCTACACAGTGGAACTTTAGACTTTGCAGAATTGAACCAAGTCAGTGGCTGTTCCACTGTAAATGGTACCAGGTAGGTTACTGAATTCAGCTTGCATTGGAGTATTCCATGGCACTGAGCACTCTACATGCAATATCTATACAGTTCCAAACCACCCAGTGTAGTTATGTACACAACCTTACCACAGAATGCATTGAATAGAAAGTAATTCATTCAACTCAAAGGAGTGTACAGTTCAATTTTGCTGATAACTACTATGTATAAACATGATGTAAACATTGTTAGCACACTAGCCATATGATTTAGAGTTGTTTGCAACCAATTTTATGAGTGTGCTACCTATTCTCCAGAAGTTACTTTCAGTAACATTACCTTCTCTACACAGTGGAACTTTAGCCTTTGCAGAATTGAACCAAGTCAATGGCCATCACATTCTAAATGGTACCAGGTAGGTTACTGAATTCAGCTTGCATTGGAGTTTTCCATGGCACTGAGCACTCTACATGCAATATCTACACAGTTCCAAATCACCCGGAGTAGTTATGTACACAACCTTACCACAGAATGCATTGAATAGAAAGTAAATCATTCAACTCAATTGAGTGTACAGTTCAATTTTGCTGATAACTACTATGTGCTAACATGATGTAAACATTGTTAGCACACTAGCCATATGATTTAGAGTTGTTTGCAACCAATTTTATGAGTGTGCTACCTATTCTCCAGAAGTTACTTTCAGTAACATTACCTTCTCTACACAGTGGAACTTTAGACTTTGCAGAATTGAACCAAGTCAGTGGCTGTTCCACTGTAAATGGTACCAGGTAGGTTACTGAATTCAGCTTACATTGGAGTATTCCATTGCACTGAGCACTCTACATGCAATATCTATACAGTTCCAAACCACCCAGTGTAGTTATGTACACAACCTTACCACAGAATGCATTGAATAGAAAGTAATTCATTCAACTCAATGGAGTGTACAGTTCAATTTTGCTGATAACTACTATGTGTAAACATGATGTAAACATTGTTAGCACACTAGCCATATGATTTAGAGTTGTTTGCAACCAATTTTATGAGTGTGCTACCTATTCTCCAGAAGTTACTTTCAGTAACATTACCTTCTCTACACAGTGGAACTTTAGCCTTTGCAGAATTGAACCAAGTGAATGGCTGTTCCACTGTAAATGGTACCAGGTAGGTTACTGAATTCAGCTTGCATTGGAGTATTCCATGGCACTGAGCACTCTACATGCAATATCTATACAGTTCCAAATCACCCAGACTAGTTACGTACACAACCTTACCACAGAATGCATTGAATAGAAAGTAATGCATTCAACTCAATGGAGTGTACAGTTCAATTTTGCTGATAGCTACTATGTGCTAACATGATGTAAACATTGTTAGCACACTAACCATATGATTTAGAGTTGTCTGCAACCAATTTTATGAGTGTGCTACCTATTCTCCAGAAGTTACTTTCAGTAACATTACCTTCTCTACACAGTGGAACTTTAGCCTTTGCAGAATTGAACCAAGTCAATGGCCATCACATTGTAAATGGTACCAGGTAGGTTACTGAATTCAGCTTGCATTGGAGTTTACCATGGCACTGAGCACTCTACATGCAATATCTATACAGTTCCAAATCACCCAGAGTAGTTATGTACACAACCTCACCACAGAATGCATTGAATAGAAAGTAATTCATTCAACTCAATGGAGTGTACAGTTCAATTTTGCTGATAACTACTATGTGCTAACATGATGTAAACATTGTTAACACACTAGCCATATGATTTAGAGTTGTTTGCAACCAATTTTATGAGTGTGCTACCTATTCTCCAGAAGTTACTTTCAGTAACATTACCTTCGCTACACAGTGGAACTTTAGCCTTTGCCGAATTGAACCAAGTCAATGGCTGTTCCAATGTAAATGGTACCAGGTAGGTTACTGAATTCAGCTTGCATTGGAGTTTTCCACGGCACTGAGCACTCTACATGCAATATCTATACAGTTCCAAACCACCCAGAGTAGTTATGTACATAACCTTACCACAGAGTGCATTGAATATAAAGTAATGCATTCTACTCGAAGGAGCGTAGAGTTCAATTTTGCTGATAACTACTATGTGCTAACATGATGTAAACATTGTTAGCACACTAGCCATATGATTTAGAGTTGTTTGCAACCAATTTTATGAGTGTGCTACCTATGCTCCAGAAGTTACTTTCAGTAACTTTACCTTCTCTACACAGTGGAACTTTAGCCTTTGCAGAAGTAAGCCAAGTCAGTGGCTGATCCAAAGTAAATGGTACCAGGTAGGTTACTGAATTCACCTTGCATTGGAGTATTCCATGTCACTGAGCACTCTACATGCAATATCTATACAGTTCCAAACCACCCAGTCTAGTTATGTACACAACCTTACCACAGAATGCATTGAATAGAAAGTAATGCA
Organism: Hypanus sabinus; assembly: GCF_030144855.1. NCBI lineage: Eukaryota > Metazoa > Chordata > Chondrichthyes > Myliobatiformes > Dasyatidae > Hypanus > Hypanus sabinus. Next base: position 93,425,736 of record NC_082716.1, on the reverse strand, counting down.
TTCAACTCAATGGAGTATACAGTTCAATTTTGCTGATAGCTACTATGTGCTAACATGATGTAAACATTGTTAGCACACTAACCATATGATTTAGAGTTGTCTGCAACCAATTTTATGAGTGTGCTACCTATTCTCCAGAAGTTACTTTCAGTAACATTACCTTCTCTACACAGTGGAACTTTAGCCTTTGCAGAATTGAACCAAGTCAATGGCCATCACATTGTAAATGGTACCAGGTAGGTTACTGAATTCAGCTTGCATTGGAGTTTACCATGGCACTGAGCACTCTACATGCAATATCTATACAGTTCCAAATCACCCAGAGTAGTTATGAACACAACCTCACCACAGAATGCATTGAATAGAAAGTAATTCATTCAACTCAATGGAGTGTACAGTTCAATTTTGCTGATAACTACTATGTGCTAACATGATGTAAACATTGTTAGCACACTAGCCATATGATTTAGAGTTGTTTGCAACCAATTTTATGAGTGTGCTACCTATTCTCCAGAAGTTACTTTCAGTAACATTACCTTCTCTACCAGTGGAACATTAGACTTTGCAGAATTGAACCAAGTCAGTGGCTGTTCCACTGTAAATGGTACCAGGTAGGTTACTGAATTCAGCTTGCATTGGAGTATTCCATGGCACTGAGCACTCTACATGCAATATCTATACAGTTCCAAACCACCCAGTGTAGTTATGTACACAACCTTACCACAGAATGCATTGAATATAAAGTAATGCATTCTACTCGAAGGAGCGTAGAGTTCAATTTTGCTGATAACTACTATGTGCTAACATGATGTAAACATTGTTAGCACACTAGCCATATGATTTAGAGTTGTTTGCAACCAATTTTATGAGTGTGCTACCTATGCTCCAGAAGTTACTTTCAGTAACTTTACCTTCTCTACACAGTGGAACTTTAGCCTTTGCAGAAGTAAGCCAAGTCAGTGGCTGATCCAAAGTAAATGGTACCAGGTAGGTTACTGAATTCACCTTGCATTGGAGTATTCCATGTCACTGAGCACTCTACATGCAATATCTATACAGTTCCAAACCACCCAGTGTAGTTATGTACACAACCTTACCACAGAATGCATTGAATAGAAAGTAATGCATTCAACTCAATGGAGTGTACAGTTCAATTTTGCTGATAGCTACTATGTGCTAACATGATGTAAACATTGCTAGTACACTGACCATATGATTTAGAGTTGTCTGCAACCAATTTTATGAGTGTGCTACCTATTCTCCAGAAGTTACTTTCAGTAACATTACCTTCTCTAGACAGTGGAACTTTAGACTTTGCAGAATTGAACCAAGTCAATGGCCATCACATTGTAAATGGTACCAGGTAGGTTACTGAATTCAGCTTGCATTGGAGTTTTCCATGGCACTGAGCACTCTACATGCAATATCTACACAGTTCCAAATCACCCAGAGTAGTTATGTACACAACCTTACCACAGAATGCATTGAATAGAAAGTAAATCATTCAACTCAATTGAGTGTACAGTTCAATTTTGCTGATAACTACTATGTGCTAACATGATGTAAACATTGTTAGCACACTAGCCATATGATTTAGAGTTGTTTGCAACCAATTTTATGAGTGTGCTACCTATTCTCCAGAAGTTACTTTCAGTAACATTACCTTCTCTACACAGTGGAACTTTAGACTTTGCAGAATTGAACCAAGTCAGTGGCTGTTCCACTGTAAATGGTACCAGGTAGGTTACTGAATTCAGCTTACATTGGAGTATTCCATTGCACTGAGCACTCTACATGCAATATCTATACAGTTCCAAACCACCCAGTGTAGTTATGTACACAACCTTACCACAGAATGCATTGAATAGAAAGTAATTCATTCAACTCAATGGAGTGTACAGTTCAATTTTGCTGATAACTACTATGTGTAAACATGATGTAAACATTGTTAGGACACTAGCCATATGATTTAGAGTTGTTTGCAACCAATTTTATGAGTGTGCTACCTATTCTCCAGAAGTTACTTTCAGTAACATTACCTTCTCTACACAGTGGAACTTTAGCCTTTGCAGAATTGAACCAAGTGAATGGCTGTTCCACTGTAAATGGTACCAGGTAGGTTACTGAATTCAGCTTGCATTGGAGTATTCCATGGCACTGAGCACTCTACATGCAATATCTATACAGTTCCAAATCACCCAGACTAGTTACGTACACAACCTTACCACAGAATGCATTGAATAGAAAGTAATGCATTCAACTCAATGGAGTGTACAGTTCAATTTTGCTGATAGCTACTATGTGCTAACATGATGTAAACATTGTTAGCACACTAACCATATGATTTAGAGTTGTCTGCAACCAATTTTATGAGTGTGCTACCTATTCTCCAGAAGTTACTTTCAGTAACATTACCTTCTCTACACAGTGGAACTTTAGCCTTTGCAGAATTGAACCAAGTCAATGGCCATCACATTCTAAATGGTACCAGGTAGGTTACTGAATTCAGCTTGCATTGGAGTTTTCCATGGCACTGAGCACTCTACATGCAATATCTACACAGTTCCAAATCACCCAGAGTAGTTATGTACACAACCTTACCACAGAATGCATTGAATAGAAAGTAAATCATTCAACTCAATTGAGTGTACAGTTCAATTTTGCTGATAACTACTATGTGCTAACATGATGTAAACGTTGTTAGCACACTAGCCATATGATTTAGAGTTGTTTGCAACCAATTTTATGAGTGTGCTACCTATTCTCCAGAAGTTACTTTCAGTAACATTACCTTCTCTACACAGTGGAACTTTAGACTTTGCAGAATTGAACCAAGTCAGTGGCTGTTCCACTGTAAATGGTACCAGGTAGGTTACTGAATTCAGCTTACATTGGAGTATTCCATGGCACTGAGCACTCTACATGCAATATCTATACAGTTCCAAACCACCCAGTGTAGTTATGTACACAACCTTACCACAGAATGCATTGAATAGAAAGTAATTCATTCAACTCAATGGAGTGTACAGTTCAATTTTGCTGATAACTACTATGTGTAAACATGATGTAAACATTGTTAGCACACTAGCCATATGATTTAGAGTTGTTTGCAACCAATTTTATGAGTGTGCTACCTATTCTCCAGAAGTTACTTTCAGTAACATTACCTTCTCTACACAGTGGAACTTTAGCCTTTGCAGAATTGAACCAAGTGAATGGCTGTTCCACTGTAAATGGTACCAGGTAGGTTACTGAATTCAGCTTGCATTGGAGTATTCCATGGCACTGAGCACTCTACATGCAATATCTATACAGTTCCAAATCACCCAGACTAGTTACGTACACAACCTTACCACAGAATGCATTGAATAGAAAGTAATGCATTCAACTCAATGGAGTGTACAGTTCAATTTTGCTGATAGCTACTATGTGCTAACATGATGTAAACATTGTTAGCACACTAACCATATGATTTAGAGTTGTCTGCAACCAATTTTATGAGTGTGCTACCTATTCTCCAGAAGTTACTTTCAGTAACATTACCTTCTCTACACAGTGGAACTTTAGCCTTTGCAGAATTGAACCAAGTCAATGGCCATCACATTGTAAATGGTACCAGGTAGGTTACTGAATTCAGCTTGCATTGGAGTTTACCATGGCACTGAGCACTCTACATGCAATATCTATACAGTTCCAAATCACCCAGAGTAGTTATGTACACAACCTCACCACAGAATGCATTGAATAGAAAGTAATTCATTCAACTCAATGGAGTGTACAGTTCAATTTTGCTGATAACTACTATGTGCTAACATGATGTAAACATTGTTAACACACTAGCCATATGATTTAGAGTTGTTTGCAACCAATTTTATGAGTGTGCTACCTATTCTCCAGAAGTTACTTTCAGTAACATTACCTTCGCTACACAGTGGAACTTTAGCCTTTGCCGAATTGAACCAAGTCAATGGCTGTTCCAATGTAAATGGTACCAGGTAGGTTACTGAATTCAGCTTGCATTGGAGTTTTCCACGGCACTGAGCACTCTACATGCAATATCTATACAGTTCCAAACCACCCAGAGTAGTTATGTACATAACCTTACCACAGAGTGCATTGAATATAAAGTAATGCATTCTACTCGAAGGAGCGTAGAGTTCAATTTTGCTGATAACTACTATGTGCTAACATGATGTAAACATTGTTAGCACACTAGCCATATGATTTAGAGTTGTTTGCAACCAATTTTATGAGTGTGCTACCTATGCTCCAGAAGTTACTTTCAGTAACTTTACCTTCTCTACACAGTGGAACTTTAGCCTTTGCAGAAGTAAGCCAAGTCAGTGGCTGATCCAAAGTAAATGGTACCAGGTAGGTTACTGAATTCACCTTGCATTGGAGTATTCCATGTCACTGAGCACTCTACATGCAATATCTATACAGTTCCAAACCACCCAGTCTAGTTATGTACACAACCTTACCACAGAATGCATTGAATAGAAAGTAATGCATTCAACTCAATGGAGTATACAGTTCAATTTTGCTGATAGCTACTATGTGCTAACATGATGTAAACATTGTTAGCACACTAACCATATGATTTAGAGTTGTCTGCAACCAATTTTATGAGTGTGCTACCTATTCTCCAGAAGTTACTTTCAGTAACATTACCTTCTCTACACAGTGGAACTTTAGCCTTTGCAGAATTGAACCAAGTCAATGGCCATCACATTGTAAATGGTACCAGGTAGGTTACTGAATTCAGCTTGCATTGGAGTTTACCATGGCACTGAGCACTCTACATGCAATATCTATACAGTTCCAAATCACCCAGAGTAGTTATGAACACAACCTCACCACAGAATGCATTGAATAGAAAGTAATTCATTCAACTCAATGGAGTGTACAGTTCAATTTTGCTGATAACTACTATGTGCTAACATGATGTAAACATTGTTAGCACACTAGCCATATGATTTAGAGTTGTTTGCAACCAATTTTATGAGTGTGCTACCTATTCTCCAGAAGTTACTTTCAGTAACATTACCTTCTCTACCAGTGGAACATTAGACTTTGCAGAATTGAACCAAGTCAGTGGCTGTTCCACTGTAAATGGTACCAGGTAGGTTACTGAATTCAGCTTGCATTGGAGTATTCCATGGCACTGAGCACTCTACATGCAATATCTATACAGTTCCAAACCACCCAGTGTAGTTATGTACACAACCTTACCACAGAATGCATTGAATATAAAGTAATGCATTCTACTCGAAGGAGCGTAGAGTTCAATTTTGCTGATAACTACTATGTGCTAACATGATGTAAACATTGTTAGCACACTAGCCATATGATTTAGAGTTGTTTGCAACCAATTTTATGAGTGTGCTACCTATGCTCCAGAAGTTACTTTCAGTAACTTTACCTTCTCTACACAGTGGAACTTTAGCCTTTGCAGAAGTAAGCCAAGTCAGTGGCTGATCCAAAGTAAATGGTACCAGGTAGGTTACTGAATTCACCTTGCATTGGAGTATTCCATGTCACTGAGCACTCTACATGCAATATCTATACAGTTCCAAACCACCCAGTGTAGTTATGTACACAACCTTACCACAGAATGCATTGAATAGAAAGTAATGCATTCAACTCAATGGAGTGTACAGTTCAATTTTGCTGATAGCTACTATGTGCTAACATGATGTAAACATTGCTAGTACACTGACCATATGATTTAGAGTTGTCTGCAAACAATTTTATGAGTGTGCTACCTATTCTCCAGAAGTTACTTTCAGTAACATTACCTTCTCTAGACAGTGGAACTTTAGACTTTGCAGAATTGAACCAAGTCAATGGCCATCACATTGTAAATGGTACCAGGTAGGTTACTGAATTCAGCTTGCATTGGAGTTTTCCATGGCACTGAGCACTCTACATGCAATATCTACACAGTTCCAAATCACCCAGAGTAGTTATGTACACAACCTTACCACAGAATGCATTGAATAGAAAGTAAATCATTCAACTCAATTGAGTGTACAGTTCAATTTTGCTGATAACTACTATGTGCTAACATGATGTAAACATTGTTAGCACACTAGCCATATGATTTAGAGTTGTTTGCAACCAATTTTATGAGTGTGCTACCTATTCTCCAGAAGTTACTTTCAGTAACATTACCTTCTCTACACAGTGGAACTTTAGACTTTGCAGAATTGAACCAAGTCAGTGGCTGTTCCACTGTAAATGGTACCAGGTAGGTTACTGAATTCAGCTTACATTGGAGTATTCCATTGCACTGAGCACTCTACATGCAATATCTATACAGTTCCAAACCACCCAGTGTAGTTATGTACACAACCTTACCACAGAATGCATTGAATAGAAAGTAATTCATTCAACTCAATGGAGTGTACAGTTCAATTTTGCTGATAACTACTATGTGTAAACATGATGTAAACATTGTTAGGACACTAGCCATATGATTTAGAGTTGTTTGCAACCAATTTTATGAGTGTGCTACCTATTCTCCAGAAGTTACTTTCAGTAACATTACCTTCTCTACACAGTGGAACTTTAGCCTTTGCAGAATTGAACCAAGTGAATGGCTGTTCCACTGTAAATGGTACCAGGTAGGTTACTGAATTCAGCTTGCATTGGAGTATTCCATGGCACTGAGCACTCTACATGCAATATCTATACAGTTCCAAATCACCCAGACTAGTTACGTACACAACCTTACCACAGAATGCATTGAATAGAAAGTAATGCATTCAACTCAATGGAGTGTACAGTTCAATTTTGCTGATAGCTACTATGTGCTAACATGATGTAAACATTGTTAGCACACTAACCATATGATTTAGAGTTGTCTGCAACCAATTTTATGAGTGTGCTACCTATTCTCCAGAAGTTACTTTCAGTAACATTACCTTCTCTACACAGTGGAACTTTAGCCTTTGCAGAATTGAACCAAGTCAATGGCCATCACATTCTAAATGGTACCAGGTAGGTTACTGAATTCAGCTTGCATTGGAGTTTTCCATGGCACTGAGCACTCTACATGCAATATCTACACAGTTCCAAATCACCCAGAGTAGTTATGTACACAACCTTACCACAGAATGCATTGAATAGAAAGTAAATCATTCAACTCAATTGAGTGTACAGTTCAATTTTGCTGATAACTACTATGTGCTAACATGATGTAAACGTTGTTAGCACACTAGCCATATGATTTAGAGTTGTTTGCAACCAATTTTATGAGTGTGCTACCTATTCTCCAGAAGTTACTTTCAGTAACATTACCTTCTCTACACAGTGGAACTTTAGACTTTGCAGAATTGAACCAAGTCAGTGGCTGTTCCACTGTAAATGGTACCAGGTAGGTTACTGAATTCAGCTTACATTGGAGTATTCCATGGCACTGAGCACTCTACATGCAATATCTATACAGTTCCAAACCACCCAGTGTAGTTATGTACACAACCTTACCACAGAATGCATTGAATAGAAAGTAATTCATTCAACTCAATGGAGTGTACAGTTCAATTTTGCTGATAACTACTATGTGTAAACATGATGTAAACATTGTTAGCACACTAGCCATATGATTTAGAGTTGTTTGCAACCAATTTTATGAGTGTGCTACCTATTCTCCAGAAGTTACTTTCAGTAACATTACCTTCTCTACACAGTGGAACTTTAGCCTTTGCAGAATTGAACCAAGTGAATGGCTGTTCCACTGTAAATGGTACCAGGTAGGTTACTGAATTCAGCTTGCATTGGAGTATTCCATGGCACTGAGCACTCTACATGCAATATCTATACAGTTCCAAATCACCCAGACTAGTTACGTACACAACCTTACCACAGAATGCATTGAATAGAAAGTAATGCATTCAACTCAATGGAGTGTACAGTTCAATTTTGCTGATAGCTACTATGTGCTAACATGATGTAAACATTGTTAGCACACTAACCATATGATTTAGAGTTGTCTGCAACCAATTTTATGAGTGTGCTACCTATTCTCCAGAAGTTACTTTCAGTAACATTACCTTCTCGACACAGTGGAACTTTAGCCTTTGCAGAATTGAACCAAGTCAATGGCCATCACATTGTAAATGGTACCAGGTAGGTTACTGAATTCAGCTTGCATTGGAGTTTACCATGGCACCGAGCACTCTACATGCAATATCTATACAGTTCCAAATCACCCAGAGTAGTTATGTACACAACCTCACCACAGAATGCATTGAATAGAAAGTAATTCATTCAACTCAATGGAGTGTACAGTTCAATTTTGCTGATAACTACTATGTGCTAACATGATGTAAACATTGTTAGCACACTAGCCATATGATTTAGAGTTGTTTGCAACCAATTTTATGAGTGTGCTACCTATTCTCCAGAAGTTACTTTCAGTAACATTACCTTCTCTACACAGTGGAACTTTAGCCTTTGCAGAATTGAACCAAGTGAATGGCTGTTCCACTGTAAATGGTACCAGGTAGGTTACTGAATTCAGCTTCCATTGGAGTATTCCATGGCACTGAGCACTCTACATGCAATATCTATACAGTTCCAATTCACCCAGACTAGTTACGTACACAACCTTACCACAGAATGCATTGAATAGAAAGTAATGCATTCAACTCAATGGAGTATACAGTTCAATTTTGCTGATAGCTACTATGTGCTAACATGATGTAAACATTGTTAGCACACTAACCATATGATTTAGAGTTGTCTGCAACCAATTTTATGAGTGTGCTACCTATTCTCCAGAAGTTACTTTCAGTAACATTACCTTCTCTAGACAGTGGAACTTTAGACTTTGCAGAATTGAACCAAGTCAATGGCCATCACATTGTAAATGGTACCAGGTAGGTTACTGAATTCAGCTTGCATTGGAGTTTTCCATGGCACTGAGCACTCTACATGCAATATCTACACAGTTCCAAATCACCCAGAGTAGTTATGTACACAACCTTACCACAGAATGCATTGAATAGAAAGTAAATCATTCAACTCAATTGAGTGTACAGTTCAATTTTGCTGATAACTACTATGTGCTAACATGATGTAAACATTGTTAGCACACTAGCCATATGATTTAGAGTTGTTTGCAACCAATTTTATGAGTGTGCTACCTATTCTCCAGAAGTTACTTTCAGTAACATTACCTTCTCTACACAGTGGAACTTTAGACTTTGCAGAATTGAACCAAGTCAGTGGCTGTTCCACTGTAAATGGTACCAGGTAGGTTACTGAATTCAGCTTACATTGGAGTATTCCATTGCACTGAGCACTCTACATGCAATATCTATACAGTTCCAAACCACCCAGTGTAGTTATGTACACAACCTTACCACAGAATGCATTGAATAGAAAGTAATTCATTCAACTCAATGGAGTGTACAGTTCAATTTTGCTGATAACTACTATGTGTAAACATGATGTAAACATTGTTAGGACACTAGCCATATGATTTAGAGTTGTTTGCAACCAATTTTATGAGTGTGCTACCTATTCTCCAGAAGTTACTTTCAGTAACATTACCTTCTCTACACAGTGGAACTTTAGCCTTTGCAGAATTGAACCAAGTGAATGGCTGTTCCACTGTAAATGGTACCAGGTAGGTTACTGAATTCAGCTTGCATTGGAGTATTCCATGGCACTGAGCACTCTACATGCAATATCTATACAGTTCCAAATCACCCAGACTAGTTACGTACACAACCTTACCACAGAATGCATTGAATAGAAAGTAATGCATTCAACTCAATGGAGTGTACAGTTCAATTTTGCTGATAGCTACTATGTGCTAACATGATGTAAACATTGTTAGCACACTAACCATATGATTTAGAGTTGTCTGCAACCAATTTTATGAGTGTGCTACCTATTCTCCAGAAGTTACTTTCAGTAACATTACCTTCTCTACACAGTGGAACTTTAGCCTTTGCAGAATTGAACCAAGTCAATGGCCATCACATTCTAAATGGTACCAGGTAGGTTACTGAATTCAGCTTGCATTGGAGTTTTCCATGGCACTGCGCACTCTACACGCAATATCTACACAGTTCCAAATCACCCAGTGTAGTTATGTACACAACCTTACCACAGAATGCATTGAATAGAAAGTAAATCATTCAACTCAATTGAGTGTACAGTTCAATTTTGCTGATAACTACTATGTGCTAACATGATGTAAACGTTGTTAGCACACTAGCCATATGATTTAGAGTTGTTTGCAACCAATTTTATGAGTGTGCTACCTATTCTCCAGAAGTTACTTTCAGTAACATTACCTTCTCTACACAGTGGAACTTTAGACTTTGCAGAATTGAACCAAGTCAGTGGCTGTTCCACTGTAAATGGTACCAGGTAGGTTACTGAATTCAGCTTACATTGGAGTATTCCATGGCACTGAGCACTCTACATGCAATATCTATACAGTTCCAAACCACCCAGTGTAGTTATGTACACAACCTTACCACAGAATGCATTGAATAGAAAGTAATTCATTCAACTCAATGGAGTGTACAGTTCAATTTTGCTGATAACTACTATGTGTAAACATGATGTAAACATTGTTAGCACACTAGCCATATGATTTAGAGTTGTTTGCAACCAATTTTATGAGTGTGCTACCTATTCTCCAGAAGTTACTTTCAGTAACATTACCTTCTCTACACAGTGGAACTTTAGCCTTTGCAGAATTGAACCAAGTGAATGGCTGTTCCACTGTAAATGGTACCAGGTAGGTTACTGAATTCAGCTTCCATTGGAGTATTCCATGGCACTGAGCACTCTACATGCAATATCTATACAGTTCCAATTCACCCAGACTAGTTACGTACACAACCTTACCACAGAATGCATTGAATAGAAAGTAATGCATTCAACTCAATGGAGTATACAGTTCAATTTTGCTGATAGCTACTATGTGCTAACATGATGTAAACATTGTTAGCACACTAACCATATGATTTAGAGTTGTCTGCAACCAATTTTATGAGTGTGCTACCTATTCTCCAGAAGTTACTTTCAGTAACATTACCTTCTCTACACAGTGGAACTTTAGCCTTTGCAGAATTGAACCAAGTCAATGACCATCACATTGTAAATGGTACCAGGTAGGTTACTGAATTCAGCTTGCATTGGAGTTTACCATGGCACTGAGCACTCTACATGCAATATCTATACAGTTCCAAATCACCCAGAGTAGTTATGAACACAACCTCACCACAGAATGCATTGAATAGAAAGTAATTCATTCAACTCAATGGAGTGTACAGTTCAATTTTGCTGATAACTACTATGTGCTAACATGATGTAAACATTGTTAGCACACTAGCCATATGATTTAGAGTTGTTTGCAACCAATTTTATGAGTGTGCTACCTATTCTCCAGAAGTTACTTTCAGTAACATTACCTTCTCTACACAGTGGAACTTTAGACTTTGCAGAATTGAACCAAGTCAGTGGCTGTTCCACTGTAAATGGTACCAGGTAGGTTACTGAATTCAGCTTGCATTGGAGTATTCCATGGCACTGAGCACTCTACATGCAATATCTATACAGTTCCAAACCACCCAGTGTAGTTATGTACACAACCTTACCACAGAATGCATTGAATAGAAAGTAATTCATTCAACTCAAAGGAGTGTACAGTTCAATTTTGCTGATAACTACTATGTGTAAACATGATGTAAATATTGTTAGCACACTAGCCATATGATTTAGAGTTGTTTGCAACCAATTTTACGAGTGTGCTACCTATTCTCCAGAAGTTACTTTCAGTAACATTACCTTCTCTACACAGTGGAACTTTAGCCTTTGCAGAAGTAAACCAAGTCAATGGCTGTTCCACTGTAAATGGTACCAGGTAGGTTACTGAATTCAGCTTGCATTGGAGTTTTCCATGGCACTGAGCACTCTACATGCAATATCTATACAGTTCCAAATCACCCAGAGTAGTTATGTACACAACCGCACCACAGAATGCATTGAATACAAAGTAATGCATTCAACTCAATGGAGTGTACAGTTCAATTTTGCTGATAGCTACTATGTGCTAACATGATGTAAACATTGTTAGCACACTAACCATATGATTTAGAGTTGTCTGCAACCAATTTTATGAGTGTGCTACCTATTCTCCAGAAGTTACTTTCAGTAACATTACCTTCTCTACACAGTGGAACTTTAGCCTTTGCAGAATTGAACCAAGTCAATGGCCATCACATTCTAAATGGTACCAGGTAGGTTACTGAATTCAGCTTGCATTGGAGTTTACCATGGCACTGAGCACTCTACATGCAATATCTATACAGTTCCAAATCACCCAGAGTAGTTATGAACACAACCTCACCACAGAATGCATTGAATAGAAAGTAATTCATTCAACTCAATGGAGTGTACAGTTCAATTTTGCTGATAACTACTATGTGCTAACATGATGTAAACATTGTTAGCACACTAGCCATATGATTTAGAGTTGTTTGCAACCAATTTTATGAGTGTGCTACCTATTCTCCAGAAGTTACTTTCAGTAACATTACCTTCTCTACACAGTGGAACTTTAGACTTTGCAGAATTGAACCAAGTCAGTGGCTGTTCCACTGTAAATGGTACCAGGTAGGTTACTGAATTCAGCTTGCATTGGAGTATTCCATGGCACTGAGCACTCTACATGCAATATCTATACAGTTCCAAACCACCCAGTGTAGTTATGTACACAACCTTACCACAGAATGCATTGAATAGAAAGTAATTCATTCAACTCAAAGGAGTGTACAGTTCAATTTTGCTGATAACTACTATGTGTAAACATGATGTAAACATTGTTAGCACACTAGCCATATGATTTAGAGTTGTTTGCAACCAATTTTATGAGTGTGCTACCTATTCTCCAGAAGTTACTTTCAGTAACATTACCTTCTCTACACAGTGGAACTTTAGCCTTTGCAGAATTGAACCAAGTCAATGGCCATCACAGCGTAAATGGTACCAGGTAGGTTACTGAATTCAGCTTGCATTGGAGTTTTCCATGGCACTGAGCACTCTGCATGCAATATCTATACAGTTCCAAATCACCCAGAGTAGTTATGTACACAACCTTACCACAGAATGCATTGAATACAAAGTAATGCATTGAACTCAATGGAGTGTACAGTTCAATTTTCTGATACCGACTATGTGCTAACATGATGTAAACATTGTTAGCACACTAACCATATGATTTAGAGTTGTCTGCAACCAATTTTACGAGTGTGCTACCTATTCTCCAGAAGTTACTTTCAGTAACATTACCTTCTCTACACAGTGGAACTTTAGCCTTTGCAGAATTGAACCAAGTCAGTGGCTGTTCCACTGTAAATGGTACCAGGTAGGTTACTGAATTCAGCTTGCATTGGAGTATTCCATGGCACTGAGCACTCTACATGCAATATCTATACAGTTCCAAACCACCCAGTGTAGTTATGTACACAACCTTACCACAGAATGCATTGAATAGAAAGTAATTCATTCAACTCAAAGGAGTGTACAGTTCAATTTTGCTGATAACTACTATGTGTAAACATGATGTAAACATTGTTAGCACACTAGCCATATGATTTAGAGTTGTTTGCAACCAATTTTATGAGTGTGCTACCTATTCTCCAGAACTTACTTTCAGTAACATTACCTTCTCTACACAGTGGAACTTTAGCCTTTGCAGAATTGAACCAAGTCAATGGCCATCACAGTGTAAATGGTACCAGGTAGGTTACTGAATTCAGCTTGCATTGGAGTTTTCCATGGCACTGAGCACTCTGCATGCAATATCTATACAGTTCCAAATCACCCAGAGTAGTTATGTACACAACCTTACCACAGAATGCATTGAATACAAAGTAATGCATTGAACTCAATGGAGTGTACAGTTCAATTTTCTGATACCGACTATGTGCTAACATGATGTAAACATTGTTAGCACACTAACCATATGATTTAGAGTTGTCTGCAACCAATTTTACGAGTGTGCTACCTATTCTCCAGAAGTTACTTTCAGTAACATTACCTTCTCTACACAGTGGAACTTTAGCCTTTGCAGAAGTAAACCAAGTCAATGGCTGTTCCACTGAAAATGGTACCAGGTAGGTTACTGAATTCAGCTTGCATTGGAGTTTTCCATGGCACTGAGCACTCTACATGCAATATCTATACAGTTCCAAATCACCCAGAGTAGTTATGTACACAACCGCACCACAGAATGCATTGAATACAAAGTAATGCATTCAACTCAATGGAGTGTACAGTTCAATTTTGCTGATAGCTACTATGTGCTAACATGATGTAAACATTGTTAGCACACTAACCATATGATTTAGAGTTGTCTGCAACCAATTTTATGAGTGTGCTACCTATTCTCCAGAAGTTACTTTCAGTAACATTACCTTCTCTACACAGTGGAACTTTAGCCTTTGCAGAATTGAACCAAGTCAATGGCCATCACATTGTAAATGGTACCAGGTAGGTTACTGAATTCAGCTTGCATTGGAGTTTACCATGGCACTGAGCACTCTACATGCAATATCTATACAGTTCCAAATCACCCAGAGTAGTTATGTACACAACCTCACCACAGAATTCATTGAATAGAAAGTAATTCATTCAACTCAATGGAGTGTACAGTTCAATTTTGCTGATAACTACTATGTGCTAACATGATGTAAACATTGTTAGCACACTAACCATATGATTTAGAGTTGGCTGCAACCAATTTTACGAGTGTGCTACCTATTCTCCAGAAGTTACTTTCAGTAACATTACCTTCTCTACACAGTGGAACTTTAGCCTTTGCAGAATTGAACCAAGTCAATGGCCATCACATTGTAAATGGTACCAGGTAGGTTACTGAATTCAGCTTGCATTGGAGTTTACCATGGCACTGAGCACTCTACATGCAATATCTATACAGTTCCAAATCACCCAGAGTAGTTATGAACACAACCTCACCACAGAATGCATTGAATAGAAAGTAATTCATTCAACTCAATGGAGTGTACAGTTCAATTTTGCTGATAGCTACTATGTGCTAACATGATGTAAACATTGTTAGCACACTAGCCATATGATTTAGAGTTGTTTGCAACCAATTTTATGAGTGTGCTACCTATTCTCCAGAAGTTACTTTCAGTAACATTACCTTCTCTACACAGTGGAACTTTAGACTTTGCAGAATTGAACCAAGTCAGTGGCTGTTCCACTGTAAATGGTACCAGGTAGGTTACTAAATTCAGCTTGCATTGGAGTATTCCATGGCACTGAGCACTCTACATGCAATATCTATACAGTTCCAAACCACCCAGTGTAGTTATGTACACAACCTTACCACAGAATGCATTGAATAGAAAGTAATTCATTCAACTCAAAGGAGTGTACAGTTCAATTTTGCTGATAACTACTATGTATAAACATGATGTAAACATTGTTAGCACACTAGCCATATGATTTAGAGTTGTTTGCAACCAATTTTATGAGTGTGCTACCTATTCTCCAGAAGTTACTTTCAGTAACATTACCTTCTCTACACAGTGGAACTTTAGCCTTTGCAGAATTGAACCAAGTCAATGGCCATCACAGTGTAAATGGTACCAGGTAGGTTACTGAATTCAGCTTGCATTGGAGTATTCCATGGCACTGAGCACTCTACATGCAATATCTATACAGTTCCAAATCACCCAGACTAGTTACGTACACAACCTTACCACAGAATGCATTGAATAGAAAGTAATGCATTCAACTCAATGGAGTGTACAGTTCAATTTTGCTGATAGCTACTATGTGCTAACATGATGTAAACATTGTTAGCACACTAACCATATGATTTAGAGTTGTCTGCAACCAATTTTATGAGTGTGCTACCTATTCTCCAGAAGTTACTTTCAGTAACATTACCTTCTCGACACAGTGGAACTTTAGCCTTTGCAGAATTGAACCAAGTCAATGGCCATCACATTGTAAATGGTACCAGGTAGGTTACTGAATTCAGCTTGCATTGGAGTTTACCATGGCACCGAGCACTCTACATGCAATATCTATACAGTTCCAAATCACCCAGAGTAGTTATGTACACAACCTCACCACAGAATGCATTGAATAGAAAGTAATTCATTCAACTCAATGGAGTGTACAGTTCAATTTTGCTGATAACTACTATGTGCTAACATGATGTAAACATTGTTAGCACACTAGCCATATGATTTAGAGTTGTTTGCAACCAATTTTATGAGTGTGCTACCTATTCTCCAGAAGTTACTTTCAGTAACATTACCTTCTCTACACAGTGGAACTTTAGCCTTTGCAGAATTGAACCAAGTGAATGGCTGTTCCACTGTAAATGGTACCAGGTAGGTTACTGAATTCAGCTTCCATTGGAGTATTCCATGGCACTGAGAACTCTACATGCAATATCTATACAGTTCCAATTCACCCAGACTAGTTACGTACACAACCTTACCACAGAATGCATTGAATAGAAAGTAATGCATTCAACTCAATGGAGTATACAGTTCAATTTTGCTGATAGCTACTATGTGCTAACATGATGTAAACATTGTTAGCACACTAACCATATGATTTAGAGTTGTCTGCAACCAATTTTATGAGTGTGCTACCTATTCTCCAGAAGTTACTTTCAGTAACATTACCTTCTCTAGACAGTGGAACTTTAGACTTTGCAGAATTGAACCAAGTCAATGGCCATCACATTGTAAATGGTACCAGGTAGGTTACTGAATTCAGCTTGCATTGGAGTTTTCCATGGCACTGAGCACTCTACATGCAATATCTACACAGTTCCAAATCACCCAGAGTAGTTATGTACACAACCTTACCACAGAATGCATTGAATAGAAAGTAAATCATTCAACTCAATTGAGTGTACAGTTCAATTTTGCTGATAACTACTATGTGCTAACATGATGTAAACATTGTTAGCACACTAGCCATATGATTTAGAGTTGTTTGCAACCAATTTTATGAGTGTGCTACCTATTCTCCAGAAGTTACTTTCAGTAACATTACCTTCTCTACACAGTGGAACTTTAGACTTTGCAGAATTGAACCAAGTCAGTGGCTGTTCCACTGTAAATGGTACCAGGTAGGTTACTGAATTCAGCTTACATTGGAGTATTCCATTGCACTGAGCACTCTACATGCAATATCTATACAGTTCCAAAACACCCAGTGTAGTTATGTACACAACCTTACCACAGAATGCATTGAATAGAAAGTAATTCATTCAACTCAATGGAGTGTACAGTTCAATTTTGCAGATAACTACTATGTGTAAACATGATGTAAACATTGTTAGGACACTAGCCATATGATTTAGAGTTGTTTGCAACCAATTTTATGAGTGTGCTACCTATTCTCCAGAAGTTACTTTCAGTAACATTACCTTCTCTACACAGTGGAACTTTAGCCTTTGCAGAATTGAACCAAGTGAATGGCTGTTCCACTGTAAATGGTACCAGGTAGGTTACTGAATTCAGCTTGCATTGGAGTATTCCATGGCACTGAGCACTCTACATGCAATATCTATACAGTTCCAAATCACCCAGACTAGTTACGTACACAACCTTACCACAGAATGCATTGAATAGAAAGTAATGCATTCAACTCAATGGAGTGTACAGTTCAATTTTGCTGATAGCTACTATGTGCTAACATGATGTAAACATTGTTAGCACACTAACCATATGATTTAGAGTTGTCTGCAACCAATTTTATGAGTGTGCTACCTATTCTCCAGAAGTTACTTTCAGTAACATTACCTTCTCTACACAGTGGAACTTTAGCCTTTGCAGAATTGAACCAAGTCAATGGCCATCACATTCTAAATGGTACCAGGTAGGTTACTGAATTCAGCTTGCATTGGAGTTTTCCATGGCACTGAGCACTCTACATGCAATATCTACACAGTTCCAAATCACCCAGAGTAGTTATGTACACAACCTTACCACAGAATGCATTGAATAGAAAGTAAATCATTCAACTCAATTGAGTGTACAGTTCAATTTTGCTGATAACTACTATGTGCTAACATGATGTAAACGTTGTTAGCACACTAGCCATATGATTTAGAGTTGTTTGCAACCAATTTTATGAGTGTGCTACCTATTCTCCAGAAGTTACTTTCAGTAACATTACCTTCTCTACACAGTGGAACTTTAGACTTTGCAGAATTGAACCAAGTCAGTGGCTGTTCCACTGTAAATGGTACCAGGTAGGTTACTGAATTCAGCTTACATTGGAGTATTCCATGGCACTGAGCACTCTACATGCAATATCTATACAGTTCCAAACCACCCAGTGTAGTTATGTACACAACCTTACCACAGAATGCATTGAATAGAAAGTAATTCATTCAACTCAATGGAGTGTACAGTTCAATTTTGCTGATAACTACTATGTGTAAACATGATGTAAACATTGTTAGCACACTAGCCATATGATTTAGAGTTCTTTGCAACCAATTTTATGAGTGTGCTACCTATTCTCCAGAAGTTACTTTCAGTAACATTACCTTCTCTACACAGTGGAACTTTAGCCTTTGCAGAATTGAACCAAGTGAATGGCTGTTCCACTGTAAATGGTACCAGGTAGGTTACTGAATTCAGCTTCCATTGGAGTATTCCATGGCACTGAGCACTCTACATGCAATATCTATACAGTTCCAATTCACCCAGACTAGTTACGTACACAACCTTACCACAGAATGCATTGAATAGAAAGTAATGCATTCAACTCAATGGAGTATACAGTTCAATTTTGCTGATAGCTACTATGTGCTAACATGATGTAAACATTGTTAGCACACTAACCATATGATTTAGAGTTGTCTGCAACCAATTTTATGAGTGTGCTACCTATTCTCCAGAAGTTACTTTCAGTAACATTACCTTCTCTACACAGTGGACCTTTAGCCTTTGCAGAATTGAACCAAGTCAATGACCATCACATTGTAAATGGTACCAGGTAGGTTACTGAATTCAGCTTGCATTGGAGTTTACCATGGCACTGAGCACTCTACATGCAATATCTATACAGTTCCAAATCACCCAGAGTAGTTATGAACACAACCTCACCACAGAATGCATTGAATAGAAAGTAATTCATTCAACTCAATGGAGTGTACAGTTCAATTTTGCTGATAACTACTATGTGCTAACATGATGTAAACATTGTTAGCACACTAGCCATATGATTTAGAGTTGTTTGCAACCAATTTTATGAGTGTGCTACCTATTCTCCAGAAGTTACTTTCAGTAACATTACCTTCTCTACACAGTGGAACTTTAGACTTTGCAGAATTGAACCAAGTCAGTGGCTGTTCCACTGTAAATGGTACCAGGTAGGTTACTGAATTCAGCTTGCATTGGAGTATTCCATGGCACTGAGCACTCTACATGCAATATCTATACAGTTCCAAACCACCCAGTGTAGTTATGTACACAACCTTACCACAGAATGCATTGAATAGAAAGTAATTCATTCAACTCAAAGGAGTGTACAGTTCAATTTTGCTGATAACTACTATGTGTAAACATGATGTAAATATTGTTAGCACACTAGCCATATGATTTAGAGTTGTTTGCAACCAATTTTACGAGTGTGCTACCTATTCTCCAGAAGTTACTTTCAGTAACATTACCTTCTCTACACAGTGGAACTTTAGCCTTTGCAGAAGTAAACCAAGTCAATGGCTGTTCCACTGTAAATGGTACCAGGTAGGTTACTGAATTCAGCTTGCATTGGAGTTTTCCATGGCACTGAGCACTCTACATGCAATATCTATACAGTTCCAAATCACCCAGAGTAGTTATGTACACAACCGCACCACAGAATGCATTGAATACAAAGTAATGCATTCAACTCAATGGAGTGTACAGTTCAATTTTGCTGATAGCTACTATGTGCTAACATGATGTAAACATTGTTAGCACACTAACCATATGATTTAGAGTTGTCTGCAACCAATTTTATGAGTGTGCTACCTATTCTCCAGAAGTTACTTTCAGTAACATTACCTTCTCTACACAGTGGAACTTTAGCCTTTGCAGAATTGAACCAAGTCAATGGCCATCACATTCTAAATGGTACCAGGTAGGTTACTGAATTCAGCTTGCATTGGAGTTTACCATGGCACTGAGCACTCTACATGCAATATCTATACAGTTCCAAATCACCCGGAGTAGTTATGTACACAACCTCACCACAAAATGCATTGAATAGAAAGTAATGCATTCAACTCAATGGAGTATACAGTTCAATTTTGCTGATAGCTACTATGTGCTAACATGATGTAAACATTGTTAGCACACTAACCATATGATTTAGAGTTGTCTGCAACCAATTTTATGAGTGTGCTACCTATTCTCCAGAAGTTACTTTCAGTAACATTACCTTCTCTACACAGTGGACCTTTAGCCTTTGCAGAATTGAACCAAGTCAATGACCATCACATTGTAAATGGTACCAGGTAGGTTACTGAATTCAGCTTGCATTGGAGTTTACCATGGCACTGAGCACTCTACATGCAATATCTATACAGTTCCAAATCACCCAGAGTAGTTATGAACACAACCTCACCACAGAATGCATTGAATAGAAAGTAATTCATTCAACTCAATGGAGTGTACAGTTCAATTTTGCTGATAACTACTATGTGCTAACATGATGTAAACATTGTTAGCACACTAGCCATATGATTTAGAGTTGTTTGCAACCAATTTTATGAGTGTGCTACCTATTCTCCAGAAGTTACTTTCAGTAACATTACCTTCTCTACACAGTGGAACTTTAGACTTTGCAGAATTGAACCAAGTCAGTGGCTGTTCCACTGTAAATGGTACCAGGTAGGTTACTGAATTCAGCTTGCATTGGAGTATTCCATGGCACTGAGCACTCTACATGCAATATCTATACAGTTCCAAACCACCCAGTGTAGTTATGTACACAACCTTACCACAGAATGCATTGAATAGAAAGTAATTCATTCAACTCAAAGGAGTGTACAGTTCAATTTTGCTGATAACTACTATGTGTAAACATGATGTAAATATTGTTAGCACACTAGCCATATGATTTAGAGTTGTTTGCAACCAATTTTACGAGTGTGCTACCTATTCTCCAGAAGTTACTTTCAGTAACATTACCTTCTCTACACAGTGGAACTTTAGCCTTTGCAGAAGTAAACCAAGTCAATGGCTGTTCCACTGTAAATGGTACCAGGTAGGTTACTGAATTCAGCTTGCATTGGAGTTTTCCATGGCACTGAGCACTCTACATGCAATATCTATACAGTTCCAAATCACCCAGAGTAGTTATGTACACAACCGCACCACAGAATGCATTGAATACAAAGTAATGCATTCAACTCAATGGAGTGTACAGTTCAATTTTGCTGATAGCTACTATGTGCTAACATGATGTAAACATTGTTAGCACACTAACCATATGATTTAGAGTTGTCTGCAACCAATTTTATGAGTGTGCTACCTATTCTCCAGAAGTTACTTTCAGTAACATTACCTTCTCTACACAGTGGAACTTTAGCCTTTGCAGAATTGAACCAAGTCAATGGCCATCACATTCTAAATGGTACCAGGTAGGTTACTGAATTCAGCTTGCATTGGAGTTTACCATGGCACTGAGCACTCTACATGCAATATCTATACAGTTCCAAATCACCCAGAGTAGTTATGAACACAACCTCACCACAGAATGCATTGAATAGAAAGTAATTCATTCAACTCAATGGAGTGTACAGTTCAATTTTGCTGATAACTACTATGTGCTAACATGATGTAAACATTGTTAGCACACTAGCCATATGATTTAGAGTTGTTTGCAACCAATTTTATGAGTGTGCTACCTATTCTCCAGAAGTTACTTTCAGTAACATTACCTTCTCTACACAGTGGAACTTTAGACTTTGCAGAATTGAACCAAGTCAGTGGCTGTTCCACTGTAAATGGTACCAGGTAGGTTACTGAATTCAGCTTGCATTGGAGTATTCCATGGCACTGAGCACTCTACATGCAATATCTATACAGTTCCAAACCACCCAGTGTAGTTATGTACACAACCTTACCACAGAATGCATTGAATAGAAAGTAATTCATTCAACTCAAAGGAGTGTACAGTTCAATTTTGCTGATAACTACTATGTGTAAACATGATGTAAACATTGTTAGCACACTAGCCATATGATTTAGAGTTGTTTGCAACCAATTTTATGAGTGTGCTACCTATTCTCCAGAAGTTACTTTCAGTAACATTACCTTCTCTACACAGTGGAACTTTAGCCTTTGCAGAATTGAACCAAGTCAATGGCCATCACAGCGTAAATGGTACCAGGTAGGTTACTGAATTCAGCTTGCATTGGAGTTTTCCATGGCACTGAGCACTCTGCATGCAATATCTATACAGTTCCAAATCACCCAGAGTAGTTATGTACACAACCTTACCACAGAATGCATTGAATACAAAGTAATGCATTGAACTCAATGGAGTGTACAGTTCAATTTTCTGATACCGACTATGTGCTAACATGATGTAAACATTGTTAGCACACTAACCATATGATTTAGAGTTGTCTGCAACCAATTTTACGAGTGTGCTACCTATTCTCCAGAAGTTACTTTCAGTAACATTACCTTCTCTACACAGTGGAACTTTAGCCTTTGCAGAATTGAACCAAGTCAGTGGCTGTTCCACTGTAAATGGTACCAGGTAGGTTACTGAATTCAGCTTGCATTGGAGTATTCCATGGCACTGAGCACTCTACATGCAATATCTATACAGTTCCAAACCACCCAGTGTAGTTATGTACACAACCTTACCACAGAATGCATTGAATAGAAAGTAATTCATTCAACTCAAAGGAGTGTACAGTTCAATTTTGCTGATAACTACTATGTGTAAACATGATGTAAACATTGTTAGCACACTAGCCATATGATTTAGAGTTGTTTGCAACCAATTTTATGAGTGTGCTACCTATTCTCCAGAAGTTACTTTCAGTAACATTACCTTCTCTACACAGTGGAACTTTAGCCTTTGCAGAATTGAACCAAGTCAATGGCCATCACAGTGTAAATGGTACCAGGTAGGTTACTGAATTCAGCTTGCATTGGAGTTTTCCATGGCACTGAGCACTCTGCATGCAATATCTATACAGTTCCAAATCACCCAGAGTAGTTATGTACACAACCTTACCACAGAATGCATTGAATACAAAGTAATGCATTGAACTCAATGGAGTGTACAGTTCAATTTTCTGATACCGACTATGTGCTAACATGATGTAAACATTGTTAGCACACTAACCATATGATTTAGAGTTGTCTGCAACCAATTTTACGAGTGTGCTACCTATTCTCCAGAAGTTACTTTCAGTAACATTACCTTCTCTACACAGTGGAACTTTAGCCTTTGCAGAAGTAAACCAAGTCAATGGCTGTTCCACTGAAAATGGTACCAGGTAGGTTACTGAATTCAGCTTGCATTGGAGTTTTCCATGGCACTGAGCACTCTACATGCAATATCTATACAGTTCCAAATCACCCAGAGTAGTTATGTACACAACCGCACCACAGAATGCATTGAATACAAAGTAATGCATTCAACTCAATGGAGTGTACAGTTCAATTTTGCTGATAGCTACTATGTGCTAACATGATGTAAACATTGTTAGCACACTAACCATATGATTTAGAGTTGTCTGCAACCAATTTTATGAGTGTGCTACCTATTCTCCAGAAGTTACTTTCAGTAACATTACCTTCTCTACACAGTGGAACTTTAGCCTTTGCAGAATTGAACCAAGTCAATGGCCATCACATTGTAAATGGTACCAGGTAGGTTACTGAATTCAGCTTGCATTGGAGTTTACCATGGCACTGAGCACTCTACATGCAATATCTATACAGTTCCAAATCACCCAGAGTAGTTATGTACACAACCTCACCACAGAATGCATTGAATAGAAAGTAATTCATTCAACTCAATGGAGTGTACAGTTCAATTTTGCTGATAACTACTATGTGCTAACATGATGTAAACATTGTTAGCACACTAACCATATGATTTAGAGTTGGCTGCAACCAATTTTACGAGTGTGCTACCTATTCTCCAGAAGTTACTTTCAGTAACATTACCTTCTCTACACAGTGGAACTTTAGCCTTTGCAGAATTGAACCAAGTCAATGGCCATCACATTGTAAATGGTACCAGGTAGGTTACTGAATTCAGCTTGCATTGGAGTTTACCATGGCACTGAGCACTCTACATGCAATATCTATACAGTTCCAAATCACCCAGAGTAGTTATGAACACAACCTCACCACAGAATGCATTGAATAGAAAGTAATTCATTCAACTCAATGGAGTGTACAGTTCAATTTTGCTGATAGCTACTATGTGCTAACATGATGTAAACATTGTTAGCACACTAGCCATATGATTTAGAGTTGTTTGCAACCAATTTTATGAGTGTGCTACCTATTCTCCAGAAGTTACTTTCAGTAACATTACCTTCTCTACACAGTGGAACTTTAGACTTTGCAGAATTGAACCAAGTCAGTGGCTGTTCCACTGTAAATGGTACCAGGTAGGTTACTAAATTCAGCTTGCATTGGAGTATTCCATGGCACTGAGCACTCTACATGCAATATCTATACAGTTCCAAACCACCCAGTGTAGTTATGTACACAACCTTACCACAGAATGCATTGAATAGAAAGTAATTCATTCAACTCAAAGGAGTGTACAGTTCAATTTTGCTGATAACTACTATGTATAAACATGATGTAAACATTGTTAGCACACTAGCCATATGATTTAGAGTTGTTTGCAACCAATTTTATGAGTGTGCTACCTATTCTCCAGAAGTTACTTTCAGTAACATTACCTTCTCTACACAGTGGAACTTTAGCCTTTGCAGAATTGAACCAAGTCAATGGCCATCACAGTGTAAATGGTACCAGGTAGGTTACTGAATTCAGCTTGCATTGGAGTTTTCCATGGCACTGAGCACTCTGCATGCAATATCTATACAGTTCCAAATCACCCAGAGTAGTTATGTACACAACCTTACCACAGAATGCATTGAATACAAAGTAATGCATTGAACTCAATGGAGTGTACAGTTCAATTTTCTGATACCGACTATGTGCTAACATGATGTAAACATTGTTAGCACACTAACCATATGATTTAGAGTTGTCTGCAACCAATTTTACGAGTGTGCTACCTATTCTCCAGAAGTTACTTTCAGTAACATTACCTTCTCTACACAGTGGAACTTTAGCCTTTGCAGAAGTAAACCAAGTCAATGGCTGTTCCACTGAAAATGGTACCAGGTAGGTTACCGAATTCAGCTTGCATTGGAGTTTTCCATGGCACTGAGCACTCTACATGCAATATCTATACAGTTCCAAATCACCCAGAGTAGTTATGTACACAACCGCACCACAGAATGCATTGAATACAAAGTAATGCATTCAACTCAATGGAGTGTACAGTTCAATTTTGCTGATAGCTACTATGTGCTAACATGATGTAAACATTGTTATCACACTAACCATATGATTTAGAGTTGTCTGCAACCAATTTTATGAGTGTGCTACCTATTCTCCAGAAGTTACTTTCAGTAACATTACCTTCTCTACACAGTGGAACTTTAGCCTTTGCAGAATTGAACCAAGTCAATGGCCATCACATTGTAAATGGTACCAGGTAGGTTACTGAATTCAGCTTGCATTGGAGTTTACCATGGCACTGAGCACTCTACATGCAATATCTATACAGTTCCAAATCACCC
Source organism: Hypanus sabinus (assembly GCF_030144855.1). Classification (NCBI taxonomy): domain Eukaryota; kingdom Metazoa; phylum Chordata; class Chondrichthyes; order Myliobatiformes; family Dasyatidae; genus Hypanus; species Hypanus sabinus. The sequence continues at coordinate 93,399,854 of NC_082716.1, read as the reverse complement.
AGAGTAGTTATGTACACATCCTCACCACAGAATGCATTGAATAGAAAGTAATTCATTCAACTCAATGGAGTGTACAGTTCAATTTTGCTGATAACTACTATGTGCTAACATGATGTAAACATTGTTAGCACACTAGCCATATGATTTAGAGTTGTTTGCAACCAATTTTATGAGTGTGCTACCTATTCTCCAGAAGTTACTTTCAGTAACATTACCTTCTCTACACAGTGGAACTTTAGCCTTTGCAGAATTGAACCAAGTCAATGGCCATCACAGTGTAAATGGTACCAGGTAGGTTACTGAATTCAGCTTGCATTGGAGTTTTCCATGGCACTGAGCACTCTGCATGCAATATCTATACAGTTCCAAATCACCCAGAGTAGTTATGTACACAACCTTACCACAGAATGCATTGAATACAAAGTAATGCATTGAACTCAATGGAGTGTACAGTTCAATTTTCTGATACCGACTATGTGCTAACATGATGTAAACATTGTTAGCACACTAACCATATGATTTAGAGTTGTCTGCAACCAATTTTACGAGTGTGCTACCTATTCTCCAGAAGTTACTTTCAGTAACATTACCTTCTCTACACAGTGGAACTTTAGCCTTTGCAGAAGTAAACCAAGTCAATGGCTGTTCCACTGAAAATGGTACCAGGTAGGTTACTGAATTCAGCTTGCATTGGAGTTTTCCATGGCACTGAGCACTCTACATGCAATATCTATACAGTTCCAAATCACCCAGAGTAGTTATGAACACAACCTCACCACAGAATGCATTGAATAGAAAGTAATTCATTCAACTCAATGGAGTGTACAGTTCAATTTTGCTGATAGCTACTATGTGCTAACATGATGTAAACATTGTTAGCACACTAGCCATATGATTTAGAGTTGTTTGCAACCAATTTTATGAGTGTGCTACCTATTCTCCAGAAGTTACTTTCAGTAACATTACCTTCTCTACACAGTGGAACTTTAGACTTTGCAGAATTGAACCAAGTCAGTGGCTGTTCCACTGTAAATGGTACCAGGTAGGTTACTAAATTCAGCTTGCATTGGAGTATTCCATGGCACTGAGCACTCTACATGCAATATCTATACAGTTCCAAACCACCCAGTGTAGTTATGTACACAACCTTACCACAGAATGCATTGAATAGAAAGTAATTCATTCAACTCAAAGGAGTGTACAGTTCAATTTTGCTGATAACTACTATGTATAAACATGATGTAAACATTGTTAGCACACTAGCCATATGATTTAGAGTTGTTTGCAACCAATTTTATGAGTGTGCTACCTATTCTCCAGAAGTTACTTTCAGTAACATTACCTTCTCTACACAGTGGAACTTTAGCCTTTGCAGAATTGAACCAAGTCAATGGCCATCACAGTGTAAATGGTACCAGGTAGGTTACTGAATTCAGCTTGCATTGGAGTTTTCCATGGCACTGAGCACTCTGCATGCAATATCTATACAGTTCCAAATCACCCAGAGTAGTTATGTACACAACCTTACCACAGAATGCATTGAATACAAAGTAATGCATTGAACTCAATGGAGTGTACAGTTCAATTTTCTGATACCGACTATGTGCTAACATGATGTAAACATTGTTAGCACACTAACCATATGATTTAGAGTTGTCTGCAACCAATTTTACGAGTGTGCTACCTATTCTCCAGAAGTTACTTTCAGTAACATTACCTTCTCTACACAGTGGAACTTTAGCCTTTGCAGAAGTAAACCAAGTCAATGGCTGTTCCACTGAAAATGGTACCAGGTAGGTTACTGAATTCAGCTTGCATTGGAGTTTTCCATGGCACTGAGCACTCTACATGCAATATCTATACAGTTCCAAATCACCCAGAGTAGTTATGTACACAACCGCACCACAGAATGCATTGAATACAAAGTAATGCATTCAACTCAATGGAGTGTACAGTTCAATTTTGCTGATAGCTACTATGTGCTAACATGATGTAAACATTGTTATCACACTAACCATATGATTTAGAGTTGTCTGCAACCAATTTTATGAGTGTGCTACCTATTCTCCAGAAGTTACTTTCAGTAACATTACCTTCTCTACACAGTGGAACTTTAGCCTTTGCAGAATTGAACCAAGTCAATGGCCATCACATTGTAAATGGTACCAGGTAGGTTACTGAATTCAGCTTGCATTGGAGTTTACCATGGCACTGAGCACTCTACATGCAATATCTATACAGTTCCAAATCACCCAGAGTAGTTATGTACACATCCTCACCACAGAATGCATTGAATAGAAAGTAATTCATTCAACTCAATGGAGTGTACAGTTCAATTTTGCTGATAACTACTATGTGCTAACATGATGTAAACATTGTTAGCACACTAGCCATATGATTTAGAGTTGTTTGCAACCAATTTTATGAGTGTGCTACCTATTCTCCAGAAGTTACTTTCAGTAACATTACCTTCTCTACACAGTGGAACTTTAGCCTTTGCAGAATTGAACCAAGTCAATGGCCATCACAGTGTAAATGGTACCAGGTAGGTTACTGAATTCAGCTTGCATTGGAGTTTTCCATGGCACTGAGCACTCTGCATGCAATATCTATACAGTTCCAAATCACCCAGAGTAGTTATGTACACAACCTTACCACAGAATGCATTGAATACAAAGTAATGCATTGAACTCAATGGAGTGTACAGTTCAATTTTCTGATACCGACTATGTGCTAACATGATGTAAACATTGTTAGCACACTAACCATATGATTTAGAGTTGTCTGCAACCAATTTTACGAGTTTGCTACCTATTCTCCAGAAGTTACTTTCAGTAACATTACCTTCTCTACACAGTGGAACTTTAGCCTTTGCAGAAGTAAACCAAGTCAATGGCTGTTCCACTGAAAATGGTACCAGGTAGGTTACTGAATTCAGCTTGCATTGGAGTTTTCCATGGCACTGAGCACTCTACATGCAATATCTATACAGTTCCAAATCACCCAGAGTAGTTATGTACACAACCGCACCACAGAATGCATTGAATACAAAGTAATGCATTCAACTCAATGGAGTGTACAGTTCAATTTTGCTGATAGCTACTATGTGCTAACATGATGTAAACATTGTTATCACACTAACCATATGATTTAGAGTTGTCTGCAACCAATTTTATGAGTGTGCTACCTATTCTCCAGAAGTTACTTTCAGTAACATTACCTTCTCTACACAGTGGAACTTTAGCCTTTGCAGAATTGAACCAAGTCAATGGCCATCACATTGTAAATGGTACCAGGTAGGTTACTGAATTCAGCTTGCATTGGAGTTTACCATGGCACTGAGCACTCTACATGCAATATCTATACAGTTCCAAATCACCCAGAGTAGTTATGTACACAACCTCACCACAGAATGCATTGAATAGAAAGTAATTCATTCAACTCAATGGAGTGTACAGTTCAATTTTGCTGATAACTACTATGTGCTAACATGATGTAAACATTGTTAGCACACTAACCATATGATTTAGAGTTGGCTGCAACCAATTTTACGAGTGTGCTACCTATTCTCCAGAAGTTACTTTCAGTAACATTACCTTCTCTACACAGTGGAACTTTAGCCTTTGCAGAATTGAACCAAGTCAATGGCCATCACATTGTAAATGGTACCAGGTAGGTTACTGAATTCAGCTTGCATTGGAGTTTACCATGGCACTGAGCACTCTACATGCAATATCTATACAGTTCCAAATCACCCAGAGTAGTTATGAACACAACCTCACCACAGAATGCATTGAATAGAAAGTAATTCATTCAACTCAATGGAGTGTACAGTTCAATTTTGCTGATAGCTACTATGTGCTAACATGATGTAAACATTGTTAGCACACTAGCCATATGATTTAGAGTTGTTTGCAACCAATTTTATGAGTGTGCTACCTATTCTCCAGAAGTTACTTTCAGTAACATTACCTTCTCTACACAGTGGAACTTTAGACTTTGCAGAATTGAACCAAGTCAGTGGCTGTTCCACTGTAAATGGTACCAGGTAGGTTACTAAATTCAGCTTGCATTGGAGTATTCCATGGCACTGAGCACTCTACATGCAATATCTATACAGTTCCAAACCACCCAGTGTAGTTATGTACACAACCTTACCACAGAATGCATTGAATAGAAAGTAATTCATTCAACTCAAAGGAGTGTACAGTTCAATTTTGCTGATAACTACTATGTATAAACATGATGTAAACATTGTTAGCACACTAGCCATATGATTTAGAGTTGTTTGCAACCAATTTCATGAGTGTGCTACCTATTCTCCAGAAGTTACTTTCAGTAACATTACCTTCTCTACACAGTGGAACTTTAGCCTTTGCAGAATTGAACCAAGTCAATGGCCATCACAGTGTAAATGGTACCAGGTAGGTTACTGAATTCAGCTTGCATTGGAGTTTTCCATGGCACTGAGCACTCTGCATGCAATATCTATACAGTTCCAAATCACCCAGAGTAGTTATGTACACAACCTTACCACAGAATGCATTGAATACAAAGTAATGCATTGAACTCAATGGAGTGTACAGTTCAATTTTCTGATACCGACTATGTGCGAACATGATGTAAACATTGTTAGCACACTAACCATATGATTTAGAGTTGTCTGCAACCAATTTTACGAGTGTGCTACCTATTCTCCAGAAGTTACTTTCAGTAACATTACCTTCTCTACACAGTGGAACTTTAGCCTTTGCAGAAGTAAACCAAGTCAATGGCTGTTCCACTGAAAATGGTACCAGGTAGGTTACTGAATTCAGCTTGCATTGGAGTTTTCCATGGCACTGAGCACTCTACATGCAATATCTATACAGTTCCAAATCACCCAGAGTAGTTATGTACACAACCGCACCACAGAATGCATTGAATACAAAGTAATGCATTCAACTCAAAGGAGTGTACAGTTCAATTTTGCTGATAGCTACTATGTGCTAACATGATGTAAACATTGTTATCACACTAACCATATGATTTAGAGTTGTCTGCAACCAATTTTATGAGTGTGCTACCTATTCTCCAGAAGTTACTTTCAGTAACATTACCTTCTCTACACAGTGGAACTTTAGCCTTTGCAGAATTGAACCAAGTCAATGGCCATCACATTGTAAATGGTACCAGGTAGGTTACTGAATTCAGCTTGCATTGGAGTTTACCATGGCACTGAGCACTCTACATGCAATATCTATACAGTTCCAAATCACCCAGAGTAGTTATGTACACAACCTCACCACAGAATGCATTGAATACAAAGTAATGCATTCAACTCAATGGAGTGTACAGTTCAATTTTGCTGATAGCTACTATGTGCTAACATGATGTAAACATTGTTAGCACACTAACCATATGATTTAGAGTTGTCTGCAACCAATTTTATGAGTGTGCTACCTATTCTCCAGAAGTTACTTTCAGTAACATTACCTTCTCTACACAGTGGAACTTTAGCCTTTGCAGAATTGAACCAAGTCAATGGCCATCACATTGTAAATGGTACCAGGTAGGTTACTGAATTCAGCTTGCATTGGAGTTTACCATGGCACTGAGCACTCTACATGCAATATCTATACAGTTCCAAATCACCCAGAGTAGTTATGTACACAACCTCACCACAGAATGCATTGAATAGAAAGTAATTCATTCAACTCAATGGAGTGTACAGTTCAATTTTGCTGATAACTACTATGTGCTAACATGATGTAAACATTGTTAGCACACTAACCATATGATTTAGAGTTGTCTGCAACCAATTTTACGAGTGTGCTACCTATTCTCCAGAAGTTACTTTCAGTAACATTACCTTCTCTACACAGTGGAACTTTAGCCTTTGCAGAATTGAACCAAGTCAATGGCCATCACATTGTAAATGGTACCAGGTAGGTTACTGAATTCAGCTTGCATTGGAGTTTACCATGGCACTGAGCACTCTACATGCAATATCTATACAGTTCCAAATCACCCAGAGTAGTTATGAACACAACCTCACCACAGAATGCATTGAATAGAAAGTAATTCATTCAACTCAATGGAGTGTACAGTTCAATTTTGCTGATATCTACTATGTGCTAACATGATGTAAACATTGTTAGCACACTAGCCATATGATTTAGAGTTGTTTGCAACCAATTTTATGAGTGTGCTACCTATTCTCCAGAAGTTACTTTCAGTAACATTACCTTCTCTACACAGTGGAACTTTAGACTTTGCAGAATTGAACCAAGTCAGTGGCTGTTCCACTGTAAATGGTACCAGGTAGGTTACTGAATTCAGCTTGCATTGGAGTATTCCATGGCACTGAGCACTCTACATGCAATATCTATACAGTTCCAAACCACCCAGTGTAGTTATGTACACAACCTTACCACAGAATGCATTGAATAGAAAGTAATTCATTCAACTCAAAGGAGTGTACAGTTCAATTTTGCTGATAACTACTATGTGTAAACATGATGTAAACATTGTTAGCACACTAGCCATATGATTTAGAGTTGTTTGCAACCAATTTTATGAGTGTGCTACCTATTCTCCAGAAGTTACTTTCAGTAACATTACCTTCTCTACACAGTGGAACTTTAGCCTTTGCAGAATTGAACCAAGTCAATGGCCATCACAGTGTAAATGGTACCAGGTAGGTTACTGAATTCAGCTTGCATTGGAGTTTTCCATGGCACTGAGCACTCTGCATGCAATATCTATACAGTTCCAAATCACCCAGAGTAGTTATGTACACAACCTTACCACAGAATGCATTGAATACAAAGTAATGCATTGAACTCAATGGAGTGTACAGTTCAATTTTCTGATACCGACTATGTGCTAACATGATGTAAACATTGTTAGCACACTAACCATATGATTTAGAGTTGTCTGCAACCAATTTTACGAGTGTGCTACCTATTCTCCAGAAGTTACTTTCAGTAACATTACCTTCTCTACACAGTGGAACTTTAGCCTTTGCAGAAGTAAACCAAGTCAATGGCTGTTCCACTCTAAATGGTACCAGGTAGGTTACTGAATTCAGCTTGCATTGGAGTTTACCATGGCACTGAGCACTCTACATGCAATATCTATACAGTTCCAAATCACCCAGACTAGTTACGTACACAACCTTACCACAGAATGCATTGAATAGAAAGTAATGCATTCAACTCAATGGAGTGTACAGTTCAATTTTGCTGATAACTACTATGTGTAAACATGATGTAAACATTGTTAGCACACTAGCCATATGATTTAGAGTTGTTTGCAACCAATTTTATGAGTGTGCTACCTATTCTCCAGAAGTTACTTTCAGTAACATTACCTTCTCTACACAGTGGAACTTTAGCCTTTGCAGAATTGAACCAAGTCAATGGCCATCACAGTGTAAATGGTACCAGGTAGGTTACTGAATTCAGCTTGCATTGGAGTTTTCCATGGCACTGAGCACTCTACATGCAATATCTATACAGTTCCAAATCACCCAGAGTAGTTATGTACACAACCGCACCACAGAATGCATTGAATACAAAGTAATGCATTCAACTCAATGGAGTGTACAGTTCAATTTTGCTGATAGCTACTATGTGCTAACATGATGTAAACATTGTTAGCACACTAACCATATGATTTAGAGTTGTCTGCAACCAATTTTATGAGTGTGCTACCTATTCTCCAGAAGTTACTTTCAGTAACATTACCTTCTCTACACAGTGGAACTTTAGCCTTTGCAGAATTGAACCAAGTCAATGGCCATCACATTGTAAATGGTACCAGGTAGGTTACTGAATTCAGCTTGCATTGGAGTTTACCATGGCACTGAGCACTCTACATGCAATATCTATACAGTTCCAAATCACCCAGAGTAGTTATGTACACAACCTCACCACAGAATGCATTGAATAGAAAGTAATTCATTCAACTCAATGGAGTGTACAGTTCAATTTTGCTGATAACTACTATGTGTAAACATGATGTAAACATTGTTAGCACACTAGCCATATGATTTAGAGTTCTTTGCAACCAATTTTATGAGTGTGCTACCTATTCTCCAGAAGTTACTTTCAGTAACATTACCTTCTCTACACAGTGGAACTTTAGCCTTTGCAGAATTGAACCAAGTGAATGGCTGTTCCACTGTAAATGGTACCAGGTAGGTTACTGAATTCAGCTTGCATTGGAGTATTCCATGGCACTGAGCACTCTACATGCAATATCTATACAGTTCCAAATCACCCAGACTAGTTACGTACACAACCTTACCACAGAATGCATTGAATAGAAAGTAATGCATTCAACTCAATGGAGTGTACAGTTCAATTTTGCTGATAACTACTATGTGCTAACATGATGTAAACATTGTTAGCACACTAGCCATATGATTTAGAGTTGTTTGCAACCAATTTTATGAGTGTGCTACCTATTCTCCAGAAGTTACTTTCAGTAACATTACCTTCGCTACACAGTGGAACTTAAGCCTTTGCCGAATTGAACCAAGTCAATGGCTGTTCCAATGTAAATGGTACCAGGTAGGTTACTGAATTCAGCTTGCATTGGAGTTTTCCATGGCACTGAGCACTCTACATGCAATATCTATACAGTTCCAAACCACCCAGTGTAGTTATGTACATAACCTTACCACAGAATGCATTGAATATAAAGTAATGCATTCTACTCGAAGGAGCGTAGAGTTCAATTTTGCTGATAACTACTATGTGCTAACATGATGTAAACATTGTTAGCACACTAGCCATATGATTTAGAGTTGTTTGCAACCAATTTTATGAGTGTGCTACCTATGCTCCAGAAGTTACTTTCAGTAACTTTACCTTCTCTACACAGTGGAACTTTAGCCTTTGCAGAAGTAAGCCAAGTCAGTGGCTGATCCAAAGTAAATGGTACCAGGTAGGTTACTGAATTCACCTTGCATTGGAGTATTCCATGTCACTGAGCACTCTACATGCAATATCTATACAGTTCCAAACCACCCAGTGTAGTTATGTACACAACCTTACCACAGAATGCATTGAATAGAAAGTAATGCATTCAACTCAATGGAGTGTACAGTTCAATTTTGCTGATAGCTACTATGTGCTAACATGATGTAAACATTGCTAGTACACTGACCATATGATTTAGAGTTGTCTGCAACCAATTTTATGAGTGTGCTACCTATTCTCCAGAAGTTACTTTCAGTAACATTACCTTCTCTAGACAGTGGAACTTTAGACTTTGCAGAATTGAACCAAGTCAATGGCCATCACATTCTAAATGGTACCAGGTAGGTTACTGAATTCAGCTTGCATTGGAGTTTTCCATGGCACTGAGCACTCTACATGCAATATCTACACAGTTCCAAATCACCCAGAGTAGTTATGTACACAACCTTACCACAGAATGCATTGAATAGAAAGTAAATCATTCAACTCAATTGAGTGTACAGTTCAATTTTGCTGATAACTACTATGTGCTAACATGATGTAAACATTGTTAGCACACTAGCCATATGATTTAGAGTTGTTTGCAACCAATTTTATGAGTGTGCTACCTATTCTCCAGAAGTTACTTTCAGTAACATTACCTTCTCTACACAGTGGAACTTTAGACTTTGCAGAATTGAACCAAGTCAGTGGCTGTTCCACTGTAAATGGTACCAGGTAGGTTACTGAATTCAGCTTGCATTGGAGTATTCCATGGCACTGAGCACTCTACATGCAATATCTATACAGTTCCAAACCACCCAGTGTAGTTATGTACACAACCTTACCACAGAATGCATTGAATAGAAAGTAATTCATTCAACTCAATGGAGTGTACAGTTCAATTTTGCTGATAACTACTATGTGTAAACATGATGTAAACATTGTTAGCACACTAGCCATATGATTTAGAGTTGTTTGCAACCAATTTTATGAGTGTGCTACCTATTCTCCAGAAGTTACTTTCAGTAACATTACCTTCTCTACACAGTGGAACTTTAGCCTTTGCAGAATTGAACCAAGTGAATGGCTGTTCCACTGTAAATGGTACCAGGTAGGTTACTGAATTCAGCTTGCATTGGAGTATTCCATGGCACTGAGCACTCTACATGCAATATCTATACAGTTCCAAATCACCCAGACTAGTTACGTACACAACCTTACCACAGAATGCATTGAATAGAAAGTAATGCATTCAACTCAATGGAGTGTACAGTTCAATTTTGCTGATAGCTACTATGTGCTAACATGATGTAAACATTGTTAGCACACTAACCATATGATTTAGAGTTGTCTGCAACCAATTTTATGAGTGTGCTACCTATTCTCCAGAAGTTACTTTCAGTAACATTACCTTCTCGACACAGTGGAACTTTAGCCTTTGCAGAATTGAACCAAGTCAATGGCCATCACATTGTAAATGGTACCAGGTAGGTTACTGAATTCAGCTTGCATTGGAGTTTACCATGGCACCGAGCACTCTACATGCAATATCTATACAGTTCCAAATCACCCAGAGTAGTTATGTACACAACCTCACCACAGAATGCATTGAATAGAAAGTAATTCATTCAACTCAATGGAGTGTACAGTTCAATTTTGCTGATAACTACTATGTGCTAACATGATGTAAACATTGTTAGCACACTAGCCATATGATTTAGAGTTGTTTGCAACCAATTTTATGAGTGTGCTACCTATTCTCCAGAAGTTACTTTCAGTAACATTACCTTCTCTACACAGTGGAACTTTAGACTTTGCAGAATTGAACCAAGTCAGTGGCTGTTCCACTGTAAATGGTACCAGGTAGGTTACTGAATTCAGCTTGCATTGAAGTATTCCATGGCACTGAGCACTCTACATGCAATATCTATACAGTTCCAAACCACCCAGTGTAGTTATGTACACAACCTTACCACAGAATGCATTGAATAGAAAGTAATTCATTCAACTCAATGGAGTGTACAGTTCAATTTTGCTGATAACTACTATGTGTAAACATGATGTAAACATTGTTAGCACACTAGCCATATGATTTAGAGTTGTTTGCAACCAATTTTATGAGTGTGCTACCTACTCTCCAGAAGTTACTTTCAGTAACATTACCTTCTCTACACAGTGGAACTTTAGCCTTTGCAGAATTGAACCAAGTGAATGGCTGTTCCACTGTAAATGGTACCAGGTAGGTTACTGAATTCAGCTTGCATTGGAGTATTCCATGGCACTGAGCACTCTACATGCAATATCTATACAGTTCCAAATCACCCAGACTAGTTACGTACACAACCTTACCACAGAATGCATTGAATAGAAAGTAATGCATTCAACTCAATGGAGTGTACAGTTCAATTTTGCTGATAGCTACTATGTGCTAACATGATGTAAACATTGTTAGCACACTAACCATATGATTTAGAGTTGTCTGCAACCAATTTTATGAGTGTGCTACCTATTCTCCAGAAGTTACTTTCAGTAACATTACCTTCTCTACACAGTGGAACTTTAGCCTTTGCAGAATTGAACCAAGTCAATGGCCATCACATTGTAAATGGTACCAGGTAGGTTACTGAATTCAGCTTGCATTGGAGTTTACCATGGCACTGAGCACTCTACATGCAATATCTATACAGTTCCAAATCACCCAGAGTAGTTATGTACACAACCTCACCACAGAATGCATTGAATAGAAAGTAATTCATTCAACTCAATGGAGTGTACAGTTCAATTTTGCTGATAACTACTATGTGCTAACATGATGTAAACATTGTTAACACACTAGCCATATGATTTAGAGTTGTTTGCAACCAATTTTATGAGTGTGCTACCTATTCTCCAGAAGTTACTTTCAGTAACATTACCTTCTCTACACAGTGGAACTTTAGACTTTGCAGAATTGAACCAAGTCAGTGGCTGTTCCACTGTAAATGGTACCAGGTAGGTTACTGAATTCAGCTTGCATTGGAGTATTCCATGGCACTGAGGACTCTACATGCAATATCTATACAGTTCCAAACCACCCAGTGTAGTTATGTACACAACCTTACCACAGAATGCATTGAATAGAAAGTAATTCATTCAACTCAATGGAGTGTACAGTTCAATTTTGCTGATAACTACTATGTGTAAACATGATGTAAACATTGTTAGCACACTAGCCATATGATTTAGAGTTGTTTGCAACCAATTTTATGAGTGTGCTACCTATTCTCCAGAAGTTACTTTCAGTAATATTACCTTCTCTACACAGTGGAACTTTAGCCTTTGCAGAATTGAACCAAGTGAATGGCTGTTCCACTCTAAATGGTACCAGGTAGGTTACTGAATTCAGCTTGCATTGGAGTATTCCATGGCACTGAGCACTCTACATGCAATATCTATACAGTTCCAAATCACCCAGACTAGTTACGTACACAACCTTACCACAGAATGCATTGAATAGAAAGTAATGCATTCAACTCAATGGAGTGTACAGTTCAATTTTGCTGATAGCTACTATGTGCTAACATGATGTAAACATTGTTAGCACACTAACCATATGATTTAGAGTTGTCTGCAACCAATTTTATGAGTGTGCTACCTATTCTCCAGAAGTTACTTTCAGTAACATTACCTTCTCTACACAGTGGAACTTTAGCCTTTGCAGAATTGAACCAAGTCAATGGCCATCACATTGTAAATGGTACCAGGTAGGTTACTGAATTCAGCTTGCATTGGAGTTTACCATGGCACTGAGCACTCTACATGCAATATCTATACAGTTCCAAATCACCCAGAGTAGTTATGTACACAACCTCACCACAGAATGAATTGAATAGAAAGTAATTCATTCAACTCAATGGAGTGTACAGTTCAATTTTGCTGATAACTACTATGTGCTAACATGATGTAAACATTGTTAACACACTAGCCATATGATTTAGAGCTGTTTGCAACCAATTTTATGAGTGTGCTACCTATTCTCCAGAAGTTACTTTCAGTAACATTACCTTCGCTACACAGTGGAACTTTAGCCTTTGCCGAATTGAACCAAGTCAATGGCTGTTCCAATGTAAATGGTACCAGGTAGGTTACTGAATTCAGCTTGCATTGGAGTTTTCCATGGCACTGAGCACTCTACATGCAATATCTATACAGTTCCAAACCACCCAGAGTAGTTATGTACACAACCTTACCACAGAATGCATTGAATAGAAAGTAATTCATTCAACTCAATGGAGTGTACAGTTCAATTTTGCTGATAACTACTATGTGTAAACATGATGTAAACATTGTTAGCACACTAGCCATATGATTTAGTGTTGTTTGCAACCAATTTTATGAGTGTGCTACCTACTCTCCAGAAGTTACTTTCAGTAACATTACCTTCTCTACACAGTGGAACTTTAGCCTTTGCAGAATTGAACCAAGTGAATGGCTGTTCCACTGTAAATGGTACCAGGTAGGTTACTGAATTCAGCTTGCATTGGAGTATTCCATGGCACTGAGCACTCTACATGCAATATCTATACAGTTCCAAATCACCCAGACTAGTTACGTACACAACCTTACCACAGAATGCATTGAATAGAAAGTAATGCATTCAACTCAATGGAGTGTACAGTTCAATTTTGCTGATAGCTACTATGTGCTAACATGATGTAAACATTGTTAGCACACTAACCATATGATTTAGAGTTGTCTGCAACCAATTTTATGAGTGTGCTACCTATTCTCCAGAAGTTACTTTCAGTAACATTACCTTCTCTACACAGTGGAACTTTAGCCTTTGCAGAATTGAACCAAGTCAATGGCCATCACATTGTAAATGGTACCAGGTAGGTTACTGAATTCAGCTTGCATTGGAGTTTACCATGGCACTGAGCACTCTACATGCAATATCTATACAGTTCCAAATCACCCAGAGTAGTTATGTACACAACCTCACCACAGAATGCATTGAATAGAAAGTAATTCATTCAACTCAATGGAGTGTACAGTTCAATTTTGCTGATAACTACTATGTGCTAACATGATGTAAACATTGTTAGCACACTAGCCATATGATTTAGAGTTGTTTGCAACCAATTTTATGAGTGTGCTACCTATTCTCCAGAAGTTACTTTCAGTAACATTACCTTCTCTACACAGTGGAACTTTAGACTTTGCAGAATTGAACCAAGTCAGTGGCTGTTCCACTGTAAATGGTACCAGGTAGGTTACTGAATTCAGCTTGCATTGGAGTATTCCTTGGCACTGAGGACTCTACATGCAATATCTATACAGTTCCAAACCACCCAGTGTAGTTATGTACACAACCTTACCACAGAATGCATTGAATAGAAAGTAATTCATTCAACTCAATGGAGTGTACAGTTCAATTTTGCTGATAACTACTATGTGTAAACATGATGTAAACATTGTTAGCACACTAGCCATATGATTTAGAGTTGTTTGCAACCAATTTTATGAGTGTGCTACCTATTCTCCAGAAGTTACTTTCAGTAACATTACCTTCTCTACACAGTGGAACTTTAGCCTTTGCAGAATTGAACCAAGTGAATGGCTGTTCCACTCTAAATGGTACCAGGTAGGTTACTGAATTCAGCTTGCATTGGAGTTTACCATGGCACTGAGCACTCTACATGCAATATCTATACAGTTCCAAATCACCCAGACTAGTTACGTACACAACCTTACCACAGAATGCATTGAATAGAAAGTAATGCATTCAACTCAATGGAGTGTACAGTTCAATTTTGCTGATAGCTACTATGTGCTAACATGATGTAAACATTGTTAGCACACTAACCATATGATTTAGAGTTGTCTGCAACCAATTTTATGAGTGTGCTACCTATTCTCCAGAAGTTACTTTCAGTAACATTACCTTCGCTACACAGTGGAACTTTAGCCTTTGCCGAATTGAACCAAGTCAATGGCTGTTCCAATGTAAATGGTACCAGGTAGGTTACTGAATTCAGCTTGCATTGGAGTATTCCATGTCACTGAGCACTCTACATGCAATATCTATACAGTTCCAAACCACCCAGTGTAGTTATGTACACAACCGTACCACAGAATGCATTGAATAGAAAGTAATGCATTCAACTCAATGGAGTGTACAGTTCAATTTTGCTGATAGCTACTATGTGCTAACATGATGTAA
This sequence comes from Hypanus sabinus, assembly GCF_030144855.1. Lineage (NCBI taxonomy): Eukaryota > Metazoa > Chordata > Chondrichthyes > Myliobatiformes > Dasyatidae > Hypanus > Hypanus sabinus. The sequence goes on along the minus strand of NC_082716.1, from coordinate 93,384,701 downwards.
ACATTGCTAGTACACTGCCCATATGATTTAGAGTTGTCTGCAACCAATTTTATGAGTGTGCTACCTATTCTCCAGAAGTTACTTTCAGTAACATTACCTTCTCTAGACAGTGGAACTTTAGACTTTGCAGAATTGAACCAAGTCAATGGCCATCACATTCTAAATGGTACCAGGTAGGTTACTGAATTCAGCTTGCATTGGAGTTTTCCATGGCACTGAGCACTCTACATGCAATATCTACACAGTTCCAAATCACCCAGAGTAGTTATGTACACAACCTTACCACAGAATGCATTGAAAAGAAAGTAAATCATTCAACTCAATTGAGTGTACAGTTCAATTTTGCTGATAACTACTATGTGCTAACATGATGTAAACATTGTTAGCACACTAGCCATATGATTTAGAGTTGTTTGCAACCAATTTTATGAGTGTGCTACCTATTCTCCAGAAGTTACTTTCAGTAACATTACCTTCTCTACACAGTGGAACTTTAGACTTTGCAGAATTGAACCAAGTCAGTGGCTGTTCCACTGTAAATGGTACCAGGTAGGTTACTGAATTCAGCTTACATTGGAGTATTCCATGGCACCGAGCACTCTACATGCAATATCTATACAGTTCCAAACCACCCAGTGTAGTTATGTACACAACCTTACCACAGAATGCATTGAATAGAAAGTAATTCATTCAACTCAATGGAGTGTACAGTTCAATTTTGCTGATAACTACTATGTGTAAACATGATGTAAACATTGTTAGCACACTAGCCATATGATTTAGAGTTGTTTGCAACCAATTTTATGAGTGTGCTACCTATTCTCCAGAAGTTACTTTCAGTAACATTACCTTCTCTACACAGTGGAACTTTAGCCTTTGCAGAATTGAACCAAGTGAATGGCTGTTCCACTCTAAATGGTACCAGGTAGGTTACTGAATTCAGCTTGCATTGGAGTTTACCATGGCACTGAGCACTCTACATGCAATATCTATACAGTTCCAAATCACCCAGACTAGTTACGTACACAACCTTACCACAGAATGCATTGAATAGAAAGTAATGCATTCAACTCAATGGAGTGTACAGTTCAATTTTGCTGATAGCTACTATGTGCTAACATGATGTAAACATTGTTAGCACACTAACCATATGATTTAGAGTTGTCTGCAACCAATTTTATGAGTGTGCTACCTATTCTCCAGAAGTTACTTTCAGTAACATTACCTTCGCTACACAGTGGAACTTTAGCCTTTGCCGAATTGAACCAAGTCAATGGCTGTTCCAATGTAAATGGTACCAGGTAGGTTACTGAATTCAGCTTGCATTGGAGTTTTCCATGGCACTGAGCACTCTACATGCAATATCTATACAGTTCCAAACCACCCAGAGTAGTTATGTACATAACCTTACCACAGAATGCATTGAATATAAAGTAATGCATTCTACTCGAAGGAGCGTAGAGTTCAATTTTGCTGATAACTACTATGTGCTAACATGATGTAAACATTGTTAGCACACTAGCCATATGATTTAGAGTTGTTTGCAACCAATTTTATGAGTGTGCTACATATGCTCCAGAAGTTACTTTCAGTAACTTTACCTTCTCTACACAGTGGAACTTTAGCCTTTGCAGAAGTAAGCCAAGTCAGTGGCTGATCCAAAGTAAATGGTACCAGGTAGGTTACTGAATTCACCTTGCATTGGAGTATTCCATGTCACTGAGCACTCTACATGCAATATCTATACAGTTCCAAACCACCCAGTGTAGTTATGTACACAACCGTACCACAGAATGCATTGAATAGAAAGTAATGCATTCAACTCAATGGAGTGTACAGTTCAATTTTGCTGATAGCTACTATGTGCTAACATGATGTCAACATTGCTAGTACACTGCCCATATGATTTAGAGTTGTCTGCAACCAATTTTATGAGTGTGCTACCTATTCTCCAGAAGTTACTTTCAGTAACATTACCTTCTCTAGACAGTGGAACTTTAGACTTTGCAGAATTGAACCAAGTCAATGGCCATCACATTCTAAATGGTACCAGGTAGGTTACTGAATTCAGCTTGCATTGGAGTTTTCCATGGCACTGAGCACTCTACATGCAATATCTACACAGTTCCAAATCACCCAGAGTAGTTATGTACACAACCTTACCACAGAATGCATTGAAAAGAAAGTAAATCATTCAACTCAATTGAGTGTACAGTTCAATTTTGCTGATAACTACTATGTGCTAACATGATGTAAACATTGTTAGCACACTAGCCATATGATTTAGAGTTGTTTGCAACCAATTTTATGAGTGTGCTACCTATTCTCCAGAAGTTACTTTCAGTAACATTACCTTCTCTACACAGTGGAACTTTAGACTTTGCAGAATTGAACCAAGTCAGTGGCTGTTCCACTGTAAATGGTACCAGGTAGGTTACTGAATTCAGCTTACATTGGAGTATTCCATGGCACCGAGCACTCTACATGCAATATCTATACAGTTCCAAACCACCCAGTGTAGTTATGTACACAACCTTACCACAGAATGCATTGAATAGAAAGTAATTCTTTCAACTCAATGGAGTGTACAGTTCAATTTTGCTGATAACTACTATGTGTAAACATGATGTAAACATTGTTAGCACACTAGCCATATGATTTAGAGTTGTTTGCAACCAATTTTATGAGTGTGCTACCTATTCTCCAGAAGTTACTTTCAGTAACATTACCTTCTCTACACAGTGGAACTTTAGCCTTTGCAGAATTGAACCAAGTGAATGGCTGTTCCACTCTAAATGGTACCAGGTAGGTTACTGAATTCAGCTTGCATTGGAGTTTACCATGGCACTGAGCACTCTACATGCAATATCTATACAGTTCCAAATCACCCAGACTAGTTACGTACACAACCTTACCACAGAATGCATTGAATAGAAAGTAATGCATTCAACTCAATGGAGTGTACAGTTCAATTTTGCTGATAGCTACTATGTGCTAACATGATGTAAACATTGTTAGCACACTAACCATATGATTTAGAGTTGTCTGCAACCAATTTTATGAGTGTGCTACCTATTCTCCAGAAGTTACTTTCAGTAACATTACCTTCGCTACACAGTGGAACTTTAGCCTTTGCCGAATTGAACCAAGTCAATGGCTGTTCCAATGTAAATGGTACCAGGTAGGTTACTGAATTCAGCTTGCATTGGAGTTTTCCATGGCACTGAGCACTCTACATGCAATATCTATACAGTTCCAAACCACCCAGAGTAGTTATGTACATAACCTTACCACAGAATGCATTGAATATAAAGTAATGCATTCTACTCGAAGGAGCGTAGAGTTCAATTTTGCTGATAACTACTATGTGCTAACATGATGTAAACATTGTTAGCACACTAGCCATATGATTTAGAGTTGTTTGCAACCAATTTTATGAGTGTGCTACCTATGCTCCAGAAGTTACTTTCAGTAACTTTACCTTCTCTACACAGTGGAACTTTAGCCTTTGCAGAAGTAAGCCAAGTCAGTGGCTGATCCAAAGTAAATGGTACCAGGTAGGTTACTGAATTCACCTTGCATTGGAGTATTCCATGTCACTGAGCACTCTACATGCAATATCTATACAGTTCCAAACCACCCAGTGTAGTTATGTACACAACCGTACCACAGAATGCATTGAATAGAAAGTAATGCATTCAACTCAATGGAGTGTACAGTTCAATTTTGCTGATAGCTACTATGTGCTAACATGATGTAAACATTGCTAGTACACTGCCCATATGATTTAGAGTTGTCTGCAACCAATTTTATGAGTGTGCTACCTATTCTCCAGAAGTTACTTTCAGTAACATTACCTTCTCTAGACAGTGGAACTTTAGACTTTGCAGAATTGAACAAAGTCAATGGCCATCACATTCTAAATGGTACCAGGTAGGTTACTGAATTCAGCTTGCATTGGAGTTTTCCATGGCACTGAGCACTCTACATGCAATATCTACACAGTTCCAAATCACCCAGAGTAGTTATGTACACAACCTTACCACAGAATGCATTGAAAAGAAAGTAAATCATTCAACTCAATTGAGTGTACAGTTCAATTTTGCTGATAACTACTATGTGCTAACATGATGTAAACATTGTTAGCACACTAGCCATATGATTTAGAGTTGTTTGCAACCAATTTTATGAGTGTGCTACCTATTCTCCAGAAGTTACTTTCAGTAACATTACCTTCTCTACACAGTGGAACTTTAGACTTTGCAGAATTGAACCAAGTCAGTGGCTGTTCCACTGTAAATGGTACCAGGTAGGTTACTGAATTCAGCTTACATTGGAGTATTCCATGGCACCGAGCACTCTACATGCAATATCTATACAGTTCCAAACCACCCAGTGTAGTTATGTACACAACCTTACCACAGAATGCATTGAATAGAAAGTAATTCTTTCAACTCAATGGAGTGTACAGTTCAATTTTGCTGATAACTACTATGTGTAAACATGATGTAAACATTGTTAGCACACTAGCCATATGATTTAGAGTTGTTTGCAACCAATTTTATGAGTGTGCTACCTATTCTCCAGAAGTTACTTTCAGTAACATTACCTTCTCTACACAGTGGAACTTTAGCCTTTGCAGAATTGAACCAAGTGAATGGCTGTTCCACTGTAAATGGTACCAGGTAGGTTACTGAATTCAGCTTGCATTGGAGTATTCCATGGCACTGAGCACTCTACATGCAATATCTATACAGTTCCAAATCACCCAGACTAGTTACGTACACAACCTTACCACAGAATGCATTGAATAGAAAGTAATGCATTCAACTCAATGGAGTGTACAGTTCAATTTTGCTGATAGCTACTATGTGCTAACATGATGTAAACATTGTTAACACACTAGCCATATGATTTAGAGTTGTTTGCAACCAATTTTATGAGTGTGCTACCTATTCTCCAGAAGTTACTTTCAGTAACATTACCTTCGCTACACAGTGGAACTTTAGCCTTTGCCGAATTGAACCAAGTCAATGGCTGTTCCAATGTAAATGGTACCAGGTAGGTTACTGAATTCAGCTTGCATTGGAGTTTTCCATGGCACTGAGCACTCTACATGCAATATCTATACAGTTCCAAACCACCCAGAGTAGTTATGTACACAACCTTACCACAGAATGCATTGAATAGAAAGTAATGCATTCAACTCAATGGAGTGTACAGTTCAATTTTGCTGATAGCTACTATGTGCTAACATGATGTAAACATTGCTAGTACACTGACCATATGATTTAGAGTTGTCTGCAACCAATTTTATGAGTGTGCTACCTATTCTCCAGAAGTTACTTTCAGTAACATTACCTTCTCTAGACAGTGGAACTTTAGACTTTGCAGAATTGAACCAAGTCAATGGCCATCACATTGTAAATGGTACCAGGTAGGTTACTGAATTCAGCTTGCATTGGAGTTTACCATGGCACTGAGCACTCTACATGCAATATCTATACAGTTCCAAATCACCCAGAGTAGTTATGTACACAACCTCACCACAGAATGCATTGAATAGAAAGTAATTCATTCAACTCAATGGAGTGTAGAGTTCAATTTTGCTGATAACTACTATGTGCTAACATGATGTAAACATTGTTAACACACTAGCCATATGATTTAGAGTTGTTTGCAACCAATTTTATGAGTGTGCTACCTATTCTCCAGAAGTTACTTTCAGTAACATTACCTTCGCTACACAGTGGAACTTTAGCCTTTGCCGAATTGAACCAAGTCAATGGCTGTTCCAATGTAAATGGTACCAGGTAGGTTACTGAATTCAGCTTGCATTGGAGTTTTCCATGGCACTGAGCACTCTACATGCAATATCTATACAGTTCCAAACCACCCAGAGTAGTTATGTACATAACCTTACCACAGAATGCATTGAATATAAAGTAATGCATTCTACTCGAAGGAGCGTAGAGTTCAATTTTGCTGATAACTACTATGTGCTAACATGATGTAAACATTGTTAGCACACTAGCCATATGATTTAGAGTTGTTTGCAACCAATTTTATGAGTGTGCTACCTATGCTCCAGAAGTTACTTTCAGTAACTTTACCTTCTCTACACAGTGGAACTTTAGCCTTTGCAGAAGTAAGCCAAGTCAGTGGCTGATCCAAAGTAAATGGTACCAGGTAGGTTACTGAATTCACCTTGCATTGGAGTATTCCATGTCACTGAGCACTCTACATGCAATATCTATACAGTTCCAAACCACCCAGTCTAGTTATGTACACAACCTTACCACAGAATGCATTGAATAGAAAGTAATGCATTCAACTCAATGGAGTGTACAGTTCAATTTTGCTGATAGCTACTATGTGCTAACATGATGTAAACATTGCTAGTACACTGACCATATGATTTAGAGTTGTCTGCAACCAATTTTATGAGTGTGCTACCTATTCTCCAGAAGTTACTTTCAGTAACATTACCTTCTCTAGACAGTGGAACTTTAGACTTTGCAGAATTGAACCAAGTCAATGGCCATCACATTCTAAATGGTACCAGGTAGGTTACTGAATTCAGCTTGCATTGGAGTTTTGCATGGCACTGAGCACTCTACATGCAATATCTACACAGTTCCAAATCACCCAGAGTAGTTATGTACACAACCTTACCACAGAATGCATTGAATAGAAAGTAAATCATTCAACTCAATTGAGTGTACAGTTCAATTTTGCTGATAACTACTATGTGCTAACATGATGTAAACGTTGTTAGCACACTAGCCATATGATTTAGAGTTGTTTGCAACCAATTTTATGAGTGTGCTACCTATTCTCCAGAAGTTACTTTCAGTAACATTACCTTCTCTACACAGTGGAACTTTAGACTTTGCAGAATTGAACCAAGTCAGTGGCTGTTCCACTGTCAATGGTACCAGGTAGGTTACTGAATTCAGCTTCCATTGGAGTATTCCATGGCACTGAGCACTCTACATGCAATATCTATACAGTTCCAAATCACCCAGACTAGTTACGTACACAACCTTACCACAGAATGCATTGAATAGAAAGTAATGCATTCAACTCAATGGAGTATACAGTTCAATTTTGCTGATAGCTACTATGTGCTAACATGATGTAAACATTGTTAGCACACTAACCATATGATTTAGAGTTGTCTGCAACCAATTTTATGAGTGTGCTACCTATTCTCCAGAAGTTACTTTCAGTAACATTACCTTCGCTACACAGTGGAACTTTAGCCTTTGCCGAATTGAACCAAGTCAATGGCTATTCCAATGTAAATGGTACCAGGTAGGTTACTGAATTCAGCTTGCATTGGAGTTTTCCATGGCACTGAGCACTCTACATGCAATATCTATACAGTTCCAAACCACCCAGAGTAGTTATGTACATAACCTTACCACAGAATGCATTGAATATAAAGTAATGCATTCTACTCGAAGGAGCGTAGAGTTCAATTTTGCTGATAACTACTATGTGCTAACATGATGTAAACATTGTTAGCACACTAGCCATATGATTTAGAGTTGTTTGCAACCAATTTTATGAGTGTGCTACCTATGCTCCAGAAGTTACTTTCAGTAACTTTACCTTCTCTACACAGTGGAACTTTAGCCTTTGCAGAAGTAAGCCAAGTCAGTGGCTGATCCAAAGTAAATGGTACCAGGTAGGTTACTGAATTCACCTTGCATTGGAGTATTCCATGTCACTGAGCACTCTACATGCAATATCTATACAGTTCCAAACCACCCAGTCTAGTTATGTACACAACCTTACCACAGAATGCATTGAATAGAAAGTAATGCATTCAACTCAATGGAGTGTACAGTTCAATTTTGCTGATAGCTACTATGTGCTAACATGATGTAAACATTGCTAGTACACTGACCATATGATTTAGAGTTGTCTGCAACCAATTTTATGAGTGTGCTACCTATTCTCCAGAAGTTACTTTCAGTAACATTACCTTCTCTAGACAGTGGAACTTTAGACTTTGCAGAATTGAACCAAGTCAATGGCCATCACATTCTAAATGGTACCAGGTAGGTTACTGAATTCAGCTTGCATTGGAGTTTTCCATGGCACTGAGCACTCTACATGCAATATCTACACAGTTCCAAATCACCCAGAGTAGTTATGTACACAACCTTACCACAGAATGCATTGAATAGAAAGTAAATCATTCAACTCAATTGAGTGTACAGTTCAATTTTGCTGATAACTACTATGTGCTAACATGATGTAAACGTTGTTAGCACACTAGCCATATGATTTAGAGTTGTTTGCAACCAATTTTATGAGTGTGCTACCTATTCTCCAGAAGTTACTTTCAGTAACATTACCTTCTCTACACAGTGGAACTTTAGACTTTGCAGAATTGAACCAAGTCAGTGGCTGTTCCACTGTAAATGGTACCAGGTAGGTTACTGAATTCAGCTTGCATTGGAGTATTCCATGGCACTGAGCACTCTACATGCAATATCTATACAGTTCCAAATCACCCAGACTAGTTACGTACACAACCTTACCACAGAATGCATTGAATAGAAAGTAATTCATTCAACTCAAAGGAGTGTACAGTTCAATTTTGCTGATAACTACTATGTGTAAACATGATGTAAACATTGTTAGCACACTAGCCATATGATTTAGAGTTGTTTGCAACCAATTTTATGAGTGTGCTACCTATTCTCCAGAAGTTACTTTCAGTAACATTACCTTCTCTACACAGTGGAACTTTAGACTTTGCAGAATTGAACCAAGTCAGTGGCTGTTCCACTGTAAATGGTACCAGGTAGGTTACTGAATTCAGCTTGCATTGGAGTATTCCATGGCACTGAGCACTCTACATGCAATATCTATACAGTTCCAAACCACCCAGTGTAGTTATGTACACAACCTTACCACAGAATGCATTGAATAGAAAGTAATTCATTCAACTCAAAGGAGTGTACAGTTCAATTTTGCTGATAACTACTATGTGCTAACATGATGTAAACATTGTTAGCACACTAACCATATGATTTAGAGTTGTCTGCAACCAATTTTATGAGTGTGCTACCTATTCTCCAGAAGTTACTTTCAGTAACATTACCTTCTCTACACAGTGGAACTTTAGCCTTTGCAGAATTGAACCAAGTCAATGGCCATCACATTGTAAATGGTACCAGGTAGGTTACTGAATTCAGCTTGCATTGGAATTTACCATGGCACTGAGCACTCTACATGCAATATCTATACAGTTCCAAATCACCCAGAGTAGTTATGAACACAACCTCACCACAGAATGCATTGAATAGAAAGTAATTCATTCAACTCAATGGAGTGTACAGTTCAATTTTGCTGATAACTACTATGTGCTAACATGATGTAAACATTGTTAGCACACTAGCCATATGATTTAGAGTTGTTTGCAACCAATTTTATGAGTGTGCTACATATTCTCCAGAAGTTACTTTCAGTAACATTACCTTCTCTACACAGTGGAACTTTAGACTTTGCAGAATTGAACCAAGTCAGTGGCTGTTCCACTGTAAATGGTACCAGGTAGGTTACTGAATTCAGCTTGCATTGGAGTATTCCATGGCATTGAGCACTCTACATGCAATATCTATACAGTTCCAAACCACCCAGTGTAGTTATGTACACAACCTTACCACAGAATGCATTGAATAGAAAGTAATTCATTCAACTCAAAGGAGTGTACAGTTCAATTTTGCTGATAACTACTATGTGTAAACATGATGTAAACATTGTTAGCACACTAGCCATATGATTTAGAGTTGTTTGCAACCAATTTTATGAGTGTGCTACCTATTCTCCAGAAGTTACTTTCAGTAACATTACCTTCTCTACACAGTGGAACTTTAGCCTTTGCAGAATTGAACCAAGTCAATGGCCATCACAGTGTAAATGGTACCAGGTAGGTTACTGAATTCAGCTTGCATTGGAGTTTTCCATGGCACTGAGCACTCTGCATGCAATATCTATACAGTTCCAAATCACCCAGAGTAGTTATGTACACAACCTTACCACAGAATGCATTGAATACAAAGTAATGCATTGAACTCAATGGAGTGTACAGTTCAATTTTCTGATAACGACTATGTGCTAACATGATGTAAACATTGTTAGCACACTAACCATATGATTTAGAGTTGTCTGCAACCAATTTTACGAGTGTGCTACCTTATCTCCAGAAGTTACTTTCAGTAACATTACCTTCTCTACACAGTGGAACTTTAGCCTTTGCAGAAGTAAACCAAGTCAATGGCTGTTCCACTGTAAATGGTACCAGGTAGGTTACTGAATTCAGCTTGCATTGGAGTTTTCCATGGCACTGAGCACTCTACATGCAATATCTATACAGTTCCAAATCACCCAGAGTAGTTATGTACACAACCGCACCACAGAATGCATTGAATACAAAGTAATGCATTCAACTCAATGGAGTGTACAGTTCAATTTTGCTGATAGCTACTATGTGCTAACATGATGTAAACATTGTTAGCACACTAACCATATGATTTAGAGTTGTCTGCAACCAATTTTATGAGTGTGCTACCTATTCTCCAGAAGTTACTTTCAGTAACATTACCTTCTCTACACAGTGGAACTTTAGCCTTTGCAGAATTGAACCAAGTCAATGGCCATCAGATTGTAAATGGTACCAGGTAGGTTACTGAATTCAGCTTGCATTGGAGTTTACCATGGCTCTGAGCACTCTACATGCAATATCTATACAGTTCCAAATCACCCAGAGTAGTTATGTACACAACCTCACCACAGAATGCATTGAATAGAAAGTAATTCATTCAACTCAATGGAGTGTACAGTTCAATTTTGCTGATAACTACTATGTGCTAACATGATGTAAACATTGTTAGCACACTAGCCATATGATTTAGAGTTGTTTGCAACCAATTTTATGAGTGTGCTACCTATTCTCCAGAAGTTACTTTCAGTAACATTACCTTCTCTAGACAGTGGAACTTTAGCCTTTGCAGAATTGAACCAAGTCAATGGCCATCACAGTGTAAATGGTACCAGGTAGGTTACTGAATTCAGCTTGCATTGGAGTTTTCCATGGCACTGAGCACTCTGCATGCAATATCTATACAGTTCCAAATCACCCAGAGTAGTTATGTACACAACCTTACCACAGAATGCATTGAATACAAAGTAATGCATTGAACTCAATGGAGTGTACAGTTCAATTTTCTGATAACGACTATGTGCTAACATGATGTAAACATTGTTAGCACACTAACCATATGATTTAGAGTTGTCTGCAACCAATTTTACGAGTGTGCTACCTTATCTCCAGAAGTTACTTTCAGTAACATTACCTTCTCTACACAGTGGAACTTTAGCCTTTGCAGAAGTAAACCAAGTCAATGGCTGTTCCACTGTAAATGGTACCAGGTAGGTTACTGAATTCAGCTTGCATTGGAGTTTTCCATGGCACTGAGCACTCTACATGCAATATCTATACAGTTCCAAATCACCCAGAGTAGTTATGTACACAACCGCACCACAGAATGCATTGAATACAAAGTAATGCATTCAACTCAATGGAGTGTACAGTTCAATTTTGCTGATAGCTACTATGTGCTAACATGATGTCAACATTGTTAGCACACTAACCATATGATTTAGAGTTGTCTGCAACCAATTTTATGAGTGTGCTACCTATTCTCCAGAAGTTACTTTCAGTAACATTACCTTCTCTACACAGTGGAACTTTAGCCTTTGCAGAATTGAACCAAGTCAATGGCCAACACATTGTAAATGGTACCAGGTAGGTTACTGAATTCAGCTTGCATTGGAGTTTACCATGGCACTGAGCACTCTACATGCAATATCTATACAGTTCCAAATCACCCAGAGTAGTTATGAACACAACCTCACCACAGAATGCATTGAATAGAAAGTAATTCATTCAACTCAATGGAGTGTACAGTTCAATTTTGCTGATAACTACTATGTGCTAACATGATGTAAACATTGTTAGCACACTAGCCATATGATTTAGAGTTGTTTGCAACCAATTTTATGAGTGTGCTACATATTCTCCAGAAGTTACTTTCAGTAACATTACCTTCTCTACACAGTGGAACTTTAGACTTTGCAGAATTGAACCAAGTCAGTGGCTGTTCCACTGTAAATGGTACCAGGTAGGTTACTGAATTCAGCTTGCATTGGAGTATTCCATGGCATTGAGCACTCTACATGCAATATCTATACAGTTCCAAACCACCCAGTGTAGTTATGTACACAACCTTACCACAGAATGCATTGAATAGAAAGTAATTCATTCAACTCAAAGGAGTGTACAGTTCAATTTTGCTGATAACTACTATGTGTAAACATGATGTAAACATTGTTAGCACACTAGCCATATGATTTAGAGTTGTTTGCAACCAATTTTATGAGTGTGCTACCTATTCTCCAGAAGTTACTTTCAGTAACATTACCTTCTCTACACAGTGGAACTTTAGCCTTTGCAGAATTGAACCAAGTCAATGGCCATCACAGTGTAAATGGTACCAGGTAGGTTACTGAATTCAGCTTGCATTGGAGTTTTCCATGGCACTGAGCACTCTGCATGCAATATCTATACAGTTCCAAATCACCCAGAGTAGTTATGTACACAACCTTACCACAGAATGCATTGAATACAAAGTAATGCATTGAACTCAATGGAGTGTACAGTTCAATTTTCTGATAACGACTATGTGCTAACATGATGTAAACATTGTTAGCACACTAACCATATGATTTAGAGTTGTCTGCAACCAATTTTACGAGTGTGCTACCTTATCTCCAGAAGTTACTTTCAGTAACATTACCTTCTCTACACAGTGGAACTTTAGCCTTTGCAGAAGTAAACCAAGTCAATGGCTGTTCCACTGTAAATGGTACCAGGTAGGTTACTGAATTCAGCTTGCATTGGAGTTTACCATGGCTCTGAGCACTCTACATGCAATATCTATACAGTTCCAAATCACCCAGAGTAGTTATGTACACAACCTCACCACAGAATGCATTGAATAGAAAGTAATTCATTCAACTCAATGGAGTGTACAGTTCAATTTTGCTGATAACTACTATGTGCTAACATGATGTAAACATTGTTAGCACACTAGCCATATGATTTAGAGTTGTTTGCAACCAATTTTATGAGTGTGCTACCTATTCTCCAGAAGTTACTTTCAGTAACATTACCTTCTCTAGACAGTGGAACTTTAGCCTTTGCAGAATTGAACCAAGTCAATGGCCATCACAGTGTAAATGGTACCAGGTAGGTTACTGAATTCAGCTTGCATTGGAGTTTTCCATGGCACTGAGCACTCTGCATGCAATATCTATACAGTTCCAAATCACCCAGAGTAGTTATGTACACAACCTTACCACAGAATGCATTGAATACAAAGTAATGCATTGAACTCAATGGAGTGTACAGTTCAATTTTCTGATAACGACTATGTGCTAACATGATGTAAACATTGTTAGCACACTAACCATATGATTTAGAGTTGTCTGCAACCAATTTTACGAGTGTGCTACCTTATCTCCAGAAGTTACTTTCAGTAACATTACCTTCTCTACACAGTGGAACTTTAGCCTTTGCAGAAGTAAACCAAGTCAATGGCTGTTCCACTGTAAATGGTACCAGGTAGGTTACTGAATTCAGCTTGCATTGGAGTTTTCCATGGCACTGAGCACTCTACATGCAATATCTATACAGTTCCAAATCACCCAGAGTAGTTATGTACACAACCGCACCACAGAATGCATTGAATACAAAGTAATGCATTCAACTCAATGGAGTGTACAGTTCAATTTTGCTGATAGCTACTATGTGCTAACATGATGTCAACATTGTTAGCACACTAACCATATGATTTAGAGTTGTCTGCAACCAATTTTATGAGTGTGCTACCTATTCTCCAGAAGTTACTTTCAGTAACATTACCTTCTCTACACAGTGGAACTTTAGCCTTTGCAGAATTGAACCAAGTCAATGGCCAACACATTGTAAATGGTACCAGGTAGGTTACTGAATTCAGCTTGCATTGGAGTTTACCATGGCACTGAGCACTCTACATGCAATATCTATACAGTTCCAAATCACCCAGAGTAGTTATGAACACAACCTCACCACAGAATGCATTGAATAGAAAGTAATTCATTCAACTCAATGGAGTGTACAGTTCAATTTTGCTGATAACTACTATGTGCTAACATGATGTAAACATTGTTAGCACACTAGCCATATGATTTAGAGTTGTTTGCAACCAATTTTATGAGTGTGCTACCTATTCTCCAGAAGTTACTTTCAGTAACATTACCTTCTCTACACAGTGGAACTTTAGACTTTGCAGAATTGAACCAAGTCAGTGGCTGTTCCACTGTAAATGGTACCAGGTAGGTTACTGAATTCAGCTTGCATTGGAGTATTCCATGGCATTGAGCACTCTACATGCAATATCTATACAGTTCCAAACCACCCAGTGTAGTTATGTACACAACCTTACCACAGAATGCATTGAATAGAAAGTAATTCATTCAACTCAAAGGAGTGTACAGTTCAATTTTGCTGATAACTACTATGTGTAAACATGATGTAAACATTGTTAGCACACTAGCCATATGATTTAGAGTTGTTTGCAACCAATTTTATGAGTGTGCTACCTATTCTCCAGAAGTTACTTTCAGTAACATTACCTTCTCTACACAGTGGAACTTTAGCCTTTGCAGAATTGAACCAAGTCAATGGCCATCACAGTGTAAATGGTACCAGGTAGGTTACTGAATTCAGCTTGCATTGGAGTTTTCCATGGCACTGAGCACTCTGCATGCAATATCTATACAGTTCCAAATCACCCAGAGTAGTTATGTACACAACCTTACCACAGAATGCATTGAATACAAAGTAATGCATTGAACTCAATGGAGTGTACAGTTCAATTTTCTGATAACGACTATGTGCTAACATGATGTAAACATTGTTAGCACACTAACCATATGATTTAGAGTTGTCTGCAACCAATTTTACGAGTGTGCTACCTTATCTCCAGAAGTTACTTTCAGTAACATTACCTTCTCTACACAGTGGAACTTTAGCCTTTGCAGAAGTAAACCAAGTCAATGGCTGTTCCACTGTAAATGGTACCAGGTAGGTTACTGAATTCAGCTTGCATTGGAGTTTTCCATGGCACTGAGCACTCTACATGCAATATCTATACAGTTCCAAATCACCCAGAGTAGTTATGTACACAACCGCACCACAGAATGCATTGAATACAAAGTAATGCATTCAACTCAATGGAGTGTACAGTTCAATTTTGCTGATAGCTACTATGTGCTAACATGATGTAAACATTGTTAGCACACTAACCATATGATTTAGAGTTGTCTGCAACCAATTTTATGAGTGTGCTACCTATTCTCCAGAAGTTACTTTCAGTAACATTACCTTCTCTACACAGTGGAACTTTAGCCTTTGCAGAATTGAACCAAGTCAATGGCCATCAGATTGTAAATGGTACCAGGTAGGTTACTGAATTCAGCTTGCATTGGAGTTTACCATGGCTCTGAGCACTCTACATGCAATATCTATACAGTTCCAAATCACCCAGAGTAGTTATGTACACAACCTCACCACAGAATGCATTGAATAGAAAGTAATTCATTCAACTCAATGGAGTGTACAGTTCAATTTTGCTGATAACTACTATGTGCTAACATGATGTAAACATTGTTAGCACACTAGCCATATGATTTAGAGTTGTTTGCAACCAATTTTATGAGTGTGCTACCTATTCTCCAGAAGTTACTTTCAGTAACATTACCTTCTCTAGACAGTGGAACTTTAGCCTTTGCAGAATTGAACAAAGTCAATGGCCATCACAGTGTAAATGGTACCAGGTAGGTTACTGAATTCAGCTTGCATTGGAGTTTTCCATGGCACTGAGCACTCTGCATGCAATATCTATACAGTTCCAAATCACCCAGAGTAGTTATGTACACAACCTTACCACAGAATGCATTGAATAGAAAGTAATTCATTCAACTCAAAGGAGTGTACAGTTCAATTTTGCTGATAACTACTATGTGTAAACATGATGTAAACATTGTTAGCACACTAGCCATATGATTTAGAGTTGTTTGCAACCAATTTTACGAGTGTGCTACCTATTCTCCAGAAGTTACTTTCAGTAACATTACCTTCTCTACACAGTGGAACTTTAGCCTTTGTAGAAGTAAACCAAGTCAATGGCTGTTCCACTGTAAATGGTACCAGGTAGGTTACTGAATTCAGCTTGCATTGGAGTTTTCCATGGCACTGAGCACTCTACATGCAATATCTATACAGTTCCAAATCACCCAGAGTAGTTATGTACACAACCGCACCACAGAATGCATTGAATACAAAGTAATGCATTCAACTCAATGGAGTGTACAGTTCAATTTTGCTGATAGCTACTATGTGCTAACATGATGTAAACATTGTTAGCACACTAACCATATGATTTAGAGTTGTCTGCAACCAATTTTATGAGTGTGCTACCTATTCTCCAGAAGTTACTTTCAGTAACATTACCTTCTCTACACAGTGGAACTTTAGCCTTTGCAGAATTGAACCAAGTCAATGGCCATCAGATTGTAAATGGTACCAGGTAGGTTACTGAATTCAGCTTGCATTGGAGTTTACCATGGCTCTGAGCACTCTACATGCAATATCTATACAGTTCCAAATCACCCAGAGTAGTTATGTACACAACCTCACCACAGAATGCATTGAATAGAAAGTAATTCATTCAACTCAATGGAGTGTACAGTTCAATTTTGCTGATAACTACTATGTGCTAACATGATGTAAACATTGTTAGCACACTAGCCATATGATTTAGAGTTGTTTGCAACCAATTTTATGAGTGTGCTACCTATTCTCCAGAAGTTACTTTCAGTAACATTACCTTCGCTACACAGTGGAACTTTAGCCTTTGCCGAATTGAACCGTCAATGGCTGTTCCAATGTAAATGGTACCAGGTAGGTTACTGAATTCAGCTTGCATTGGAGTTTTCCATGGCACTGAGCACTCTACATGCAATATCTATACAGTTCCAAACCACCCAGTGTAGTTATGTACACAACCTTACCACAGAATGCATTGAATAGAAAGTAATTCATTCAACTCAAAGGAGTGTACAGTTCAAATTTGCTGATAACTACTATGTGTAAACATGATGTAAACATTGTTAGCACACTAGCCATATGATTTAGAGTTGTTTGCAACCAATTTTATGAGTGTGCTACCTATTCTCCAGAAGTTACTTTCAGTAACATTACCTTCTCTACACAGTGGAACTTTAGCCTTTGCAGAATTGAACCAAGTCAATGGCCATCACAGTGTAAATGGTACCAGGTAGGTTACTGAATTCAGCTTGCATTGGAGTTTTCCATGGCACTGAGCACTCTGCATGCAATATCTATACAGTTCCAAATCACCCAGAGTAGTTATGTACACAACCTTACCACAGAATGCATTGAATACAAAGTAATGCATTGAACTCAATGGAGTGTACAGTTCAATTTTCTGATAACGACTATGTGCTAACATGATGTAAACATTGTTAGCACACTAACCATATGATTTAGAGTTGTCTGCAACCAATTTTACGAGTGTGCTACCTATTCTCCAGAAGTTACTTTCAGTAACATTACCTTCTCTACACAGTGGAACTTTAGCCTTTGCAGAAGTAAACCAAGTCAATGGCTGTTCCACTGAAAATGGTACCAGGTAGGTTACTGAATTCAGCTTGCATTGGAGTTTACCATGGCACTGAGCACTCGACATGCAATATCTATACAGTTCCAAATCACCCAGAGTAGTTATGTACACAACCTCACCACAGAATGCATTGAATAGAAAGTAATTCATTCAACTCAATGGAGTGTACAGTTCAATTTTGCTGATAACTACTATGTGCTAACATGATGTAAACATTGTTAGCACACTAGCCATATGATTTAGAGTTGATTGCAACCAATTTTATGAGTGTGCTACCTATTCTCCAGAAGTTACTTTCAGTAACATTACCTTCGCTACACAGTGGAACTTTAGCCTTTGCCGAATTGAACCAAGTCAATGGCTGTTCCAATGTAAATGGTACCAGGTAGGTTACTGAATTCAGCTTGCATTGGAGTTTTCCATGGCACTGAGCACTCTACATGCAATATCTATACAGTTCCAAACCACCCAGTGTAGTTATGTACATAACCTTACCACAGAATGCATTGAATATAAAGTAATGCATTCTACTCGAAGGAGCGTAGAGTTCAATTTTGCTGATAACTACTATGTGCTAACATGATGTAAACATTGTTAGCACACTAGCCATATGATTTAGAGTTGTTTGCAACCAATTTTATGAGTGTGCTACCTATGCTCCAGAAGTTACTTTCAGTAACTTTACCTTCTCTACACTGTGGAACTTTAGCCTTTGCAGAAGTAAGCCAAGTCAGTGGCTGATCCAAAGTAAATGGTACCAGGTAGGTTACTGAATTCACCTTGCATTGGAGTATTCCATGTCACTGAGCACTCTACATGCAATATCTATACAGTTCCAAACCACCCAGTGTAGTTATGTACACAACCTTACCACAGAATGCATTGAATAGAAAGTAATGCATTCAACTCAATGGAGTGTACAGTTCAATTTTGCTGATAGCTACTATGTGCTAACATGATGTAAACATTGCTAGTACACTGACCATATGATTTAGAGTTGTCTGCAACCAATTTTATGAGTGTGCTACCTATTCTCCAGAAGTTACTTTCAGTAACATTACCTTCTCTAGACAGTGGAACTTTAGACTTTGCAGAATTGAACCAAGTCAATGGCCATCACATTCTAAATGGTACCAGGTAGGTTACTGAATTCAGCTTGCATTGGAGTTTTCCATGGCACTGAGCACTCTACATGCAATATCTACACAGTTCCAAATCACCCAGAGTAGTTATGTACACAACCTTACCACAGAATGCATTGAATAGAAAGTAATTCATTCAACTCAATGGAGTGTACAGTTCAATTTTGCTGATAACTACTATGTGCTAACATGATGTAAACATTGTTAGCACACTAGCCATATGATTTAGAGTTGTTTGCAACCAATTTTATGAGTGTGCTACCTATTCTCCAGAAGTTACTTTCAGTAACATTACCTTCGCTACACAGTGGAACTTTAGCCTTTGCCGAATTGAACCAAGTCAATGGCTGTTCCAATGTAAATGGTACCAGGTAGGTTACTGAATTCAGCTTGCATTGGAGTTTTCCATGGCACTGAGCACTCTACATGCAATATCTATACAGTTCCAAACCACCCAGTGTAGTTATGTACACAACCTTACCACAGAATGCATTGAATAGAAAGTAATTCATTCAACTCAAAGGAGTGTACAGTTCAATTTTCTGATAACGACTATGTGCTAACATGATGTAAACATTGTTAGCACACTAACCATATGATTTAGAGTTGTCTGCAACCAATTTTACGAGTGTGCTACCTATTCTCCAAAAGTTACTTTCAGTAACATTACCTTCTCTACACAGTGGAACTTTAGACTTTGCAGAATTGAACCAAGTCAGTGGCTGTTCCACTGTAAATGGTACCAGGTAGGTTACTGAATTCAGCTTGCATTGGAGTATTCCATGGCATTGAGCACTCTACATGCAATATCTATACAGTTCCAAACCACCCAGTGTAGTTATGTACACAACCTTACCACAGAATGCATTGAATAGAAAGTAATTCATTCAACTCAAAGGAGTGTACAGTTCAATTTTGCTGATAACTACTATGTGTAAACATGATGTAAACATTGTTAGCACACTAGCCATATGATTTAGAGTTGTTTGCAACCAATTTTATGAGTGTGCTACCTATTCTCCAGAAGTTACTTTCAGTAACATTACCTTCTCTACACAGTGGAACTTTAGCCTTTGCAGAATTGAACCAAGTCAATGGCCATCACAGTGTAAATGGTACCAGGTAGGTTACTGAATTCAGCTTGCATTGGAGTTTTCCATGGCACTGAGCACTCTGCATGCAATATCTATACAGTTCCAAATCACCCAGAGTAGTTATGTACACAACCTTACCACAGAATGCATTGAATACAAAGTAATGCATTGAACTCAATGGAGTGTACAGTTCAATTTTCTGATAACGACTATGTGCTAACATGATGTAAACATTGTTAGCACACTAACCATATGATTTAGAGTTGTCTGCAACCAATTTTACGAGTGTGCTACCTTATCTCCAGAAGTTACTTTCAGTAACATTACCTTCTCTACACAGTGGAACTTTAGCCTTTGCAGAAGTAAACCAAGTCAATGGCTGTTCCACTGTAAATGGTACCAGGTAGGTTACTGAATTCAGCTTGCATTGGAGTTTTCCATGGCACTGAGCACTCTACATGCAATATCTATACAGTTCCAAATCACCCAGAGTAGTTATGTACACAACCGCACCACAGAATGCATTGAATACAAAGTAATGCATTCAACTCAATGGAGTGTACAGTTCAATTTTGCTGATAGCTACTATGTGCTAACATGATGTAAACATTGTTAGCACACTAACCATATGATTTAGAGTTGTCTGCAACCAATTTTATGAGTGTGCTACCTATTCTCCAGAAGTTACTTTCAGTAACATTACCTTCTCTACACAGTGGAACTTTAGCCTTTGCAGAATTGAACCAAGTCAATGGCCATCAGATTGTAAATGGTACCAGGTAGGTTACTGAATTCAGCTTGCATTGGAGTTTACCATGGCTCTGAGCACTCTACATGCAATATCTATACAGTTCCAAATCACCCAGAGTAGTTATGTACACAACCTCACCACAGAATGCATTGAATAGAAAGTAATTCATTCAACTCAATGGAGTGTACAGTTCAATTTTGCTGATAACTTCTATGTGCTAACATGATGTAAACATTGTTAGCACACTAGCCATATGATTTAGAGTTGTTTGCAACCAATTTTATGAGTGTGCTACCTATTCTCCAGAAGTTACTTTCAGTAACATTACCTTCGCTACACAGTGGAACTTTAGCCTTTGCCGAATTGAACCGTCAATGGCTGTTCCAATGTAAATGGTACCAGGTAGGTTACTGAATTCAGCTTGCATTGGAGTTTTCCATGGCACTGAGCACTCTACATGCAATATCTATACAGTTCCAAACCACCCAGTGTAGTTATGTACACAACCTTACCACAGAATGCATTGAATAGAAAGTAATTCATTCAACTCAAAGGAGTGTACAGTTCAATTTTGCTGATAACTACTATGTGTAAACATGATGTAAACATTGTTAGCACACTAGCCATATGATTTAGAGTTGTTTGCAACCAATTTTATGAGTGTGCTACCTATTCTCCAGAAGTTACTTTCAGTAACATTACCTTCTCTACACAGTGGAACTTTAGCCTTTGCAGAATTGAACCAAGTCAATGGCCATCACAGTGTAAATGGTACCAGGTAGGTTACTGAATTCAGCTTGCATTGGAGTTTTCCATGGCACTGAGCACTCTGCATGCAATATCTATACAGTTCCAAATCACCCAGAGTAGTTATGTACACAACCTTACCACAGAATGCATTGAATACAAAGTAATGCATTGAACTCAATGGAGTGTACAGTTCAATTTTCTGATAACGACTATGTGCTAACATGATGTAAACATTGTTAGCACACTAACCATATGATTTAGAGTTGTCTGCAACCAATTTTACGAGTGTGCTACCTTATCTCCAGAAGTTACTTTCAGTAACATTACCTTCTCTACACAGTGGAACTTTAGCCTTTGCAGAAGTAAACCAAGTCAATGGCTGTTCCACTGTAAATGGTACCAGGTAGGTTACTGAATTCAGCTTGCATTGGAGTTTTCCATGGCACTGAGCACTCTACATGCAATATCTATACAGTTCCAAATCACCCAGAGTAGTTATGTACACAACCGCACCACAGAATGCATTGAATACAAAGTAATGCATTCAACTCAATGGAGTGTACAGTTCAATTTTGCTGATAGCTACTATGTGCTAACATGATGTAAACATTGTTAGCACACTAACCATATGATTTAGAGTTGTCTGCAACCAATTTTATGAGTGTGCTACCTATTCTCCAGAAGTTACTTTCAGTAACATTACCTTCTCTACACAGTGGAACTTTAGCCTTTGCAGAATTGAACCAAGTCAATGGCCATCAGATTGTAAATGGTACCAGGTAGGTTACTGAATTCAGCTTGCATTGGAGTTTACCATGGCTCTGAGCACTCTACATGCAATATCTATACAGTTCCAAATCACCCAGAGTAGTTATGTACACAACCTCACCACAGAATGCATTGAATAGAAAGTAATTCATTCAACTCAATGGAGTGTACAGTTCAATTTTGCTGATAACTTCTATGTGCTAACATGATGTAAACATTGTTAGCACACTAGCCATATGATTTAGAGTTGTTTGCAACCAATTTTATGAGTGTGCTACCTATTCTCCAGAAGTTACTTTCAGTAACATTACCTTCGCTACACAGTGGAACTTTAGCCTTTGCCGAATTGAACCGTCAATGGCTGTTCCAATGTAAATGGTACCAGGTAGGTTACTGAATTCAGCTTGCATTGGAGTTTTCCATGGCACTGAGCACTCTACATGCAATATCTATACAGTTCCAAACCACCCAGTGTAGTTATGTACACAACCTTACCACAGAATGCATTGAATAGAAAGTAATTCATTCAACTCAAAGGAGTGTACAGTTCAATTTTGCTGATAACTACTATGTGTAAACATGATGTAAACATTGTTAGCACACTAGCCATATGATTTAGAGTTGTTTGCAACCAATTTTATGAGTGTGCTACCTATTCTCCAGAAGTTACTTTCAGTAACATTACCTTCTCTACACAGTGGAACTTTAGCCTTTGCAGAATTGAACCAAGTCAATGGCCATCACAGTGTAAATGGTACCAGGTAGGTTACTGAATTCAGCTTGCATTGAAGTTTTCCATGGCACTGAGCACTCTGCATGCAATATCTATACAGTTCCAAATCACCCAGAGTAGTTATGTACACAACCTTACCACAGAATGCATTGAATACAAAGTAATGCATTGAACTCAATGGAGTGTACAGTTCAATTTTCTGATAACGACTATGTGCTAACATGATGTAAACATTGTTAGCACACTAACCATATGATTTAGAGTTGTCTGCAACCAATTTTACGAGTGTGCTACCTATTCTCCAGAAGTTACTTTCAGTAACATTACCTTCTCTACACAGTGGAACTTTAGCCTTTGCAGAAGTAAACCAAGTCAATGGCTGTTCCACTGAAAATGGTACCAGGTAGGTTACTGAATTCAGCTTGCATTGGAGTTTACCATGGCACTGAGCACTCGACATGCAATATCTATACAGTTCCAAATCACCCAGAGTAGTTATGTACACAACCTCACCACAGAATGCATTGAATAGAAAGTAATTCATTCAACTCAATGGAGTGTACAGTTCAATTTTGCTGATAACTACTATGTGCTAACATGATGTAAACATTGTTAGCACACTAGCCATATGATTTAGAGTTGATTGCAACCAATTTTATGAGTGTGCTACCTATTCTCCAGAAGTTACTTTCAGTAACATTACCTTCGCTACACAGTGGAACTTTAGCCTTTGCCGAATTGAACCAAGTCAATGGCTGTTCCAATGTAAATGGTACCAGGTAGGTTACTGAATTCAGCTTGCATTGGAGTTTTCCATGGCACTGAGCACTCTACATGCAATATCTATACAGTTCCAAACCACCCAGTGTAGTTATGTACATAACCTTACCACAGAATGCATTGAATATAAAGTAATGCATTCTACTCGAAGGAGCGTAGAGTTCAATTTTGCTGATAACTACTATGTGCTAACATGATGTAAACATTGTTAGCACACTAGCCATATGATTTAGAGTTGTTTGCAACCAATTTTATGAGTGTGCTACCTATTCTCCAGAAGTTACTTTCAGTAATATTACCTTCTCTACACAGTGGAACTTTAGCCTTTGCAGAATTGAACCAAGTCAATGGCCATCAGATTGTAAATGGTACCAGGTAGGTTACTGAATTCAGCTTGCATTGGAGTTTACCATGGCTCTGAGCACTCTACATGCAATATCTATACAGTTCCAAATCACCCAGAGTAGTTATGTACACAACCTCACCACAGAATGCATTGAATAGAAAGTAATTCATTCAACTCAATGGAGTGTACAGTTCAATTTTGCTGATAACTACTATGTGCTAACATGATGTAAACATTGTTAGCACACTAGCCATATGATTTAGAGTTGTTTGCAACCAATTTTATGAGTGTGCTACCTATTCTCCAGAAGTTACTTTCAGTAACATTACCTTCGCTACACAGTGGAACTTTAGCCTTTGCCGAATTGAACCGTCAATGGCTGTTCCAATGTAAATGGTACCAGGTAGGTTACTGAATTCAGCTTGCATTGGAGTTTTCCATGGCACTGAGCACTCTACATGCAATATCTATACAGTTCCAAACCACCCAGTGTAGTTATGTACACAACCTTACCACAGAATGCATTGAATAGAAAGTAATTCATTCAACTCAAAGGAGTGTACAGTTCAATTTTGCTGATAACTACTATGTGTAAACATGATGTAAACATTGTTAGCACACTAGCCATATGATTTAGAGTTGTTTGCAACCAATTTTATGAGTGTGCTACCTATTCTCCAGAAGTTACTTTCAGTAACATTACCTTCTCTACACAGTGGAACTTTAGCCTTTGCAGAATTGAACCAAGTCAATGGCCATCACAGTGTAAATGGTACCAGGTAGGTTACTGAATTCAGCTTGCATTGGAGTTTTCCATGGCACTGAGCACTCTGCATGCAATATCTATACAGTTCCAAATCACCCAGAGTAGTTATGTACACAACCTTACCACAGAATGCATTGAATACAAAGTAATGCATTGAACTCAATGGAGTGTACAGTTCAATTTTCTGATAACGACTATGTGCTAACATGATGTAAACATTGTTAGCACACTAACCATATGATTTAGAGTTGTCTGCAACCAATTTTACGAGTGTGCTACCTATTCTCCAGAAGTTACTTTCAGTAACATTACCTTCTCTACACAGTGGAACTTTAGCCTTTGCAGAAGTAAACCAAGTCAATGGCTGTTCCACTGAAAATGGTACCAGGTAGGTTACTGAATTCAGCTTGCATTGGAGTTTACCATGGCACTGAGCACTCGACATGCAATATCTATACAGTTCCAAATCACCCAGAGTAGTTATGTACACAACCTCACCACAGAATGCATTGAATAGAAAGTAATTCATTCAACTCAATGGAGTGTACAGTTCAATTTTGCTGATAACTACTATGTGCTAACATGATGTAAACATTGTTAGCACACTAGCCATATGATTTAGAGTTGATTGCAACCAATTTTATGAGTGTGCTACCTATTCTCCAGAAGTTACTTTCAGTAACATTACCTTCGCTACACAGTGGAACTTTAGCCTTTGCCGAATTGAACCAAGTCAATGGCTGTTCCAATGTAAATGGTACCAGGTAGGTTACTGAATTCAGCTTGCATTGGAGTTTTCCATGGCACTGAGCACTCTACATGCAATATCTATACAGTTCCAAACCACCCAGTGTAGTTATGTACATAACCTTACCACAGAATGCATTGAATATAAAGTAATGCATTCTACTCGAAGGAGCGTAGAGTTCAATTTTGCTGATAACTACTATGTGCTAACATGATGTAAACATTGTTAGCACACTAGCCATATGATTTAGAGTTGTTTGCAACCAATTTTATGAGTGTGCTACCTATGCTCCAGAAGTTACTTTCAGTAACTTTACCTTCTCTACACTGTGGAACTTTAGCCTTTGCAGAAGTAAGCCAAGTCAGTGGCTGATCCAAAGTAAATGGTACCAGGTAGGTTACTGAATTCACCTTGCATTGGAGTATTCCATGTCACTGAGCACTCTACATGCAATATCTATACAGTTCCAAACCACCCAGTGTAGTTATGTACACAACCTTACCACAGAATGCATTGAATAGAAAGTAATGCATTCAACTCAATGGAGTGTACAGTTCAATTTTGCTGATAGCTACTATGTGCTAACATGATGTAAACATTGCTAGTACACTGACCATATGATTTAGAGTTGTCTGCAACCAATTTTATGAGTGTGCTACCTATTCTCCAGAAGTTACTTTCAGTAACATTACCTTCTCTAGACAGTGGAACTTTAGACTTTGCAGAATTGAACCAAGTCAATGGCCATCACATTCTAAATGGTACCAGGTAGGTTACTGAATTCAGCTTGCATTGGAGTTTTCCATGGCACTGAGCACTCTACATGCAATATCTACACAGTTCCAAATCACCCAGAGTAGTTATGTACACAACCTTACCACAGAATGCATTGAATAGAAAGTAATTCATTCAACTCAATGGAGTGTACAGTTCAATTTTGCTGATAACTACTATGTGCTAACATGATGTAAACATTGTTAGCACACTAGCCATATGATTTAGAGTTGTTTGCAACCAATTTTATGAGTGTGCTACCTATTCTCCAGAAGTTACTTTCAGTAACATTACCTTCGCTACACAGTGGAACTTTAGCCTTTGCCGAATTGAACCAAGTCAATGGCTGTTCCAATGTAAATGGTACCAGGTAGGTTACTGAATTCAGCTTGCATTGGAGTTTTCCATGGCACTGAGCACTCTACATGCAATATCTATACAGTTCCAAACCACCCAGTGTAGTTATGTACACAACCTTACCACAGAATGCATTGAATAGAAAGTAATTCATTCAACTCAAAGGAGTGTACAGTTCAATTTTCTGATAACGACTATTGGCTAACATGATGTAAACATTGTTAGCACACTAACCATATGATTTAGAGTTGTCTGCAACCAATTTTACGAGTGTGCTACCTATTCTCCAGAAGTTACTTTCAGTAACATTACCTTCTCTACACAG
The DNA here is from genome assembly GCF_030144855.1 of Hypanus sabinus. Taxonomy (NCBI): domain Eukaryota; kingdom Metazoa; phylum Chordata; class Chondrichthyes; order Myliobatiformes; family Dasyatidae; genus Hypanus; species Hypanus sabinus. The sequence goes on along the minus strand of NC_082716.1, from coordinate 93,357,539 downwards.
TGGAACTTTAGCCTTTGCAGAAGTAAACCAAGTCAATGGCTGTTCCACTGAAAATGGTACCAGGTAGGTTACTGAATTCAGCTTGCATTGGAGTTTTCCATGGCACTGAGCACTCTACATGCAATATCTATACAGTTCCAAATCACCCAGAGTAGTTATGTACACAACCGCACCACAGAATGCATTGAATACAAAGTAATGCATTCAACTCAATGGAGTGTACAGTTCAATTTTGCTGATAGCTACTATGTGCTAACATGATGTAAACATTGTTAGCACACTAACCATATGATTTAGAGTTGTCTGCAACCAATTTTATGAGTGTGCTACCTATTCTCCAGAAGTTACTTTCAGTAACATTACCTTCTCTACACAGTGGAACTTTAGCCTTTGCAGAATTGAACCAAGTCAATGGCCATCACATTGTAAATGGTACCAGGTAGGTTACTGAATTCAGCTTGCATTGGAGTATTCCATGGCACTGAGCACTCTACATGCAATATCTATACAGTTCCAAACCACCCAGTGTAGTTATGTACACAACCTTACCACAGAATGCATTGAATAGAAAGTAATTCATTCAACTCAATGGAGTGTACAGTTCAATTTTGCTGATAACTACTATGTGTAAACATGATGTAAACATTGTTAGCACACTAGCCATATGATTTAGAGTTCTTTGCAACCAATTTTATGAGTGTGCTACCTATTCTCCAGAAGTTACTTTCAGTAACATTACCTTCTCTACACAGTGGAACTTTAGCCTTTGCAGAATTGAACCAAGTGAATGGCTGTTCCACTGTAAATGGTACCAGGTAGGTTACTGAATTCAGCTTGCATTGGAGTATTCCATGGCACTGAGCACTCTACATGCAATATCTATACAGTTCCAAATCACCCAGACTAGTTACGTACACAACCTTACCACAGAATGCATTGAATAGAAAGTAATTCATTCAACTCAAAGGAGTGTACAGTTCAATTTTGCTGATAACTACTATGTGTAAACATGATGTAAACATTGTTAGCACACTAGCCATATGATTTAGAGTTGTTTGCAACCAATTTTATGAGTGTGCTACCTATTCTCCAGAAGTTACTTTCAGTAACATTACCTTCTCTACACAGTGGAACTTTAGCCTTTGCAGAATTGAACCAAGTCAATGGCCATCACAGTGTAAATGGTACCAGGTAGGTTACTGAATTCAGCTTGCATTGGAGTTTTCCATGGCACTGAGCACTCTGCATGCAATATCTATACAGTTCCAAATCACCCAGAGTAGTTATGTACACAACCTTACCACAGAATGCATTGAATACAAAGTAATGCATTGAACTCAATGGAGTGTACAGTTCAATTTTCTGATAACGACTATGTGCTAACATGATGTAAACATTGTTAGCACACTAACCATATGATTTAGAGTTGTCTGCAACCAATTTTACGAGTGTGCTACCTATTCTCCAGAAGTTACTTTCAGTAACATTACCTTCTCTACACAGTGGAACTTTAGCCTTTGCAGAAGTAAACCAAGTCAATGGCTGTTCCACTGAAAATGGTACCAGGTAGGTTACTGAATTCAGCTTGCATTGGAGTTTTCCATGGCACTGAGCACTCCACATGCAATATCTATACAGTTCCAAATCACCCAGAGTAGTTATGTACACAACCGCACCACAGAATGCATTGAATACAAAGTAATGCATTCAACTCAATGGAGTGTACAGTTCAATTTTGCTGATAGCTACTATGTGCTAACATGATGTAAACATTGTTAGCACACTAACCATATGATTTAGAGTTGTCTGCAACCAATTTTATGAGTGTGCTACCTATTCTCCAGAAGTTACTTTCAGTAACATTACCTTCTCTACACAGTGGAACTTTAGCCTTTGCAGAATTGAACCAAGTCAATGGCCATCACATTGTAAATGGTACCAGGTAGGTTACTGAATTCAGCTTGCATTGGAGTTTACCATGGCACTGAGCACTCGACATGCAATATCTATACAGTTCCAAATCACCCAGAGTAGTTATGTACACAACCTCACCACAGAATGCATTGAATAGAAAGTAATTCATTCAACTCAATGGAGTGTACAGTTCAATTTTGCTGATAACTACTATGTGCTAACATGATGTAAACATTGTTAGCACACTAGCCATATGATTTAGAGTTGATGGCAACCAATTTTATGAGTGTGCTACCTATTCTCCAGAAGTTACTTTCAGTAACATTACCTTCGCTACACAGTGGAACTTTAGCCTTTGCCGAATTGAACCAAGTCAATGGCTGTTCCAATGTAAATGGTACCAGGTAGGTTACTGAATTCAGCTTGCATTGGAGTTTTCCATGGCACTGAGCAGTCTACATGCAATATCTATACAGTTCCAAACCACCCAGTGTAGTTATGTACATAACCTTACCACAGAATGCATTGAATATAAAGTAATGCATTCTACTCGAAGGAGCGTAGAGTTCAATTTTGCTGATAACTACTATGTGCTAACATGATGTAAACATTGTTAGCACACTAGCCATATGATTTAGAGTTGTTTGCAACCAATTTTATGAGTGTGCTACCTATGCTCCAGAAGTTACTTTCAGTAACTTTACCTTCTCTACACTGTGGAACTTTAGCCTTTGCAGAAGTAAGCCAAGTCAGTGGCTGATCCAAAGTAAATGGTACCAGGTAGGTTACTGAATTCACCTTGCATTGGAGTATTCCATGTCACTGAGCACTCTACATGCAATATCTATACAGTTCCAAACCACCCAGTGTAGTTATGTACACAACCTTACCACAGAATGCATTGAATAGAAAGTAATGCATTCAACTCAATGGAGTGTACAGTTCAATTTTGCTGATAGCTACTATGTGCTAACATGATGTAAACATTGCTAGTACACTGACCATATGATTTAGAGTTGTCTGCAACCAATTTTATGAGTGTGCTACCTATTCTCCAGAAGTTACTTTCAGTAACATTACCTTCTCTAGACAGTGGAACTTTAGACTTTGCAGAATTGAACCAAGTCAATGGCCATCACATTCTAAATGGTACCAGGTAGGTTACTGAATTCAGCTTGCATTGGAGTTTTCCATGGCACTGAGCACTCTACATGCAATATCTACACAGTTCCAAATCACCCAGAGTAGTTATGTACACAACCTTACCACAGAATGCATTGAATAGAAAGTAATTCATTCAACTCAATGGAGTGTACAGTTCAATTTGGCTGATAACTACTATGTGCTAACATGATGTAAACATTGTTAGCACACTAGCCATATGATTTAGAGTTGTTTGCAACCAATTTTATGAGTGTGCTACCTATTCTCCAGAAGTTACTTTCAGTAACATTACCTTCGCTACACAGTGGAACTTTAGCCTTTGCCGAATTGAACCAAGTCAATGGCTGTTCCAATGTAAATGGTACCAGGTAGGTTACTGAATTCAGCTTGCATTGGAGTTTTCCATGGCACTGAGCACTCTACATGCAATATCTATACAGTTCCAAACCACCCAGTGTAGTTATGTACACAACCTTACCACAGAATGCATTGAATAGAAAGTAATTCATTCAACTCAAAGGAGTGTACAGTTCAATTTTCTGATAACGACTATGTGCTAACATGATGTAAACATTGTTAGCACACTAACCATATGATTTAGAGTTGTCTGCAACCAATTTTACGAGTGTGCTACCTATTCTCCAGAAGTTACTTTCAGTAACATTACCTTCTCTACACAGTGGAACTTTAGCCTTTGCAGAAGTAAACCAAGTCAATGGCTGTTCCACTGAAAATGGTACCAGGTAGGTTACTGAATTCAGCTTGCATTGGAGTTTTCCATGGCACTGAGCACTCTACATGCAATATCTATACAGTTCCAAATCACCCAGAGTAGTTATGTACACAACCGCACCACAGAATGCATTGAATACAAAGTAATGCATTCAACTCAATGGAGTGTACAGTTCAATTTTGCTGATAGCTACAATGTGCTAACATGATGTAAACATTGCTAGTACACTGACCATATGATTTAGAGTTGTCTGCAACCAATTTTATGAGTGTGCTACCTATTCTCCAGAAGTTACTTTCAGTAACATTACCTTCTCTAGACAGTGGAACTTTAGACTTTGCAGAATTGAACCAAGTCAATGGCCATCACATTCTAAATGGTACCAGGTAGGTTACTGAATTCAGCTTGCATTGGAGTTTTCCATGGCACTGAGCACTCTACATGCAATATCTACACAGTTCCAAATCACCCAGAGTAGTTATGTACACAACCTTACCACAGAATGCATTGAATAGAAAGTAATTCATTCAACTCAATGGAGTGTACAGTTCAATTTTGCTGATAACTACTATGTGCTAACATGATGTAAACATTGTTAGCACACTAGCCATATGATTTAGAGTTGTTTGCAACCAATTTTATGAGTGTGCTACCTATTCTCCAGAAGTTACTTTCAGTAACATTACCTTCGCTACACAGTGGAACTTTAGCCTTTGCCGAATTGAACCAAGTCAATGGCTGTTCCAATGTAAATGGTACCAGGTAGGTTACTGAATTCAGCTTGCATTGGAGTTTTCCATGGCACTGAGCACTCTACATGCAATATCTATACAGTTCCAAACCACCCAGTGTAGTTATGTACACAACCTTACCACAGAATGCATTGAATAGAAAGTAATTCATTCAACTCAAAGGAGTGTACAGTTCAATTTTCTGATAACGACTATGTGCTAACATGATGTAAACATTGTTAGCACACTAACCATATGATTTAGAGTTGTCTGCAACCAATTTTACGAGTGTGCTACCTATTCTCCAGAAGTTACTTTCAGTAACATTACCTTCTCTACAGAGTGGAACTTTAGCCTTTGCAGAAGTAAACCAAGTCAATGGCTGTTCCACTGAAAATGGTACCAGGTAGGTTACTGAATTCAGCTTGCATTGGAGTTTTCCATGGCACTGAGCACTCTACATGCAATATCTATACAGTTCCAAATCACCCAGAGTAGTTATGTACACAACCGCACCACAGAATGCATTGAATACAAAGTAATGCATTCAACTCAATGGAGTGTACAGTTCAATTTTGCTGATAGCTACTATGTGCTAACATGATGTAAACATTGTTAGCACACTAACCATATGATTTAGAGTTGTCTGCAACCAATTTTATGAGTGTGCTACCTATTCTCCAGAAGTTACTTTCAGTAACATTACCTTCGCTACACAGTGGAACTTTAGCCTTTGCCGAATTGAACCAAGTCAATGGCTGTTCCAATGTAAATGGTACCAGGTAGGTTACTGAATTCAGCTTGCATTGGAGTTTTCCATGGCACTGAGCAGTCTACATGCAATATCTATACAGTTCCAAACCACCCAGTGTAGTTATGTACATAACCTTACCACAGAATGCATTGAATATAATGTAATGCATTCTACTCGAAGGAGCGTAGAGTTCAATTTTGCTGATAACTACTATGTGCTAACATGATGTAAACATTGTTAGCACACTAGCCATATGATTTAGAGTTGTTTGCAACCAATTTTATGAGTGTGCTACCTATGCTCCAGAAGTTACTTTCAGTAACTTTACCTTCTCTACACAGTGGAACTTTAGCCTTTGCAGAAGTAAGCCAAGTCAGTGGCTGATCCAAAGTAAATGGTACCAGGTAGGTTACTGAATTCACCTTGCATTGGAGTATTCCATGTCACTGAGCACTCTACATGCAATATCTATACAGTTCCAAACCACCCAGTGTAGTTATGTACACAACCTTACCACAGAATGCATTGAATAGAAAGTAATGCATTCAACTCAATGGAGTGTACAGTTCAATTTTGCTGATAGCTACTATGTGCTAACATGATGTAAACATTGCTAGTACACTGACCATATGATTTAGAGTTGTCTGCAACCAATTTTATGAGTGTGCTACCTATTCTCCAGAAGTTACTTTCAGTAACATTACCTTCTCTAGACAGTGGAACTTTAGACTTTGCAGAATTGAACCAAGTCAATGGCCATCACATTCTAAATGGTACCAGGTAGGTTACTGAATTCAGCTTGCATTGGAGTTTTCCATGGCACTGAGCACTCTACATGCAATATCTACACAGTTCCAAATCACCCAGAGTAGTTATGTACACAACCTTACCACAGAATGCATTGAATAGAAAGTAATTCATTCAACTCAATGGAGTGTACAGTTCAATTTTGCTGATAACTACTATGTGCTAACATGATGTAAACATTGTTAGCACACTAGCCATATGATTTAGAGTTGTTTGCAACCAATTTTATGAGTGTGCTACCTATTCTCCAGAAGTTACTTTCAGTAACATTACCTTCGCTACACAGTGGAACTTTAGCCTTTGCCGAATTGAACCAAGTCAATGGCTGTTCCAATGTAAATGGTACCAGGTAGGTTACTGAATTCAGCTTGCATTGGAGTTTTCCATGGCATTGAGCACTCTACATGCAATATCTATACAGTTCCAAACCACCCAGTGTAGTTATGTACACAACCTTACCACAGAATGCATTGAATAGAAAGTAATTCATTCAACTCAAAGGAGTGTACAGTTCAATTTTCTGATAACGACTATGTGCTAACATGATGTAAACATTGTTAGCACACTAACCATATGATTTAGAGTTGTCTGCAACCAATTTTACGAGTGTGCTACCTATTCTCCAGAAGTTACTTTCAGTAACATTACCTTCTCTACACAGTGGAACTTTAGCCTTTGCAGAAGTAAACCAAGTCAATGGCTGTTCCACTGAAAATGGTACCAGGTAGGTTACTGAATTCAGCTTGCATTGGAGTTTTCCATGGCACTGAGCACTCTACATGCAATATCTATACAGTTCCAAATCACCCAGAGTAGTTATGTACACAACCGCACCACAGAATGCATTGAATACAAAGTAATGCATTCAACTCAATGGAGTGTACTGTTCAATTTTGCTGATAGCTACTATGTGCTAACATGATGTAAACATTGTTAGCACACTAACCATATGATTTAGAGTTGTCTGCAACCAATTTTATGAGTGTGCTACCTATTCTCCAGAAGTTACTTTCAGTAACATTACCTTCTCTACACAGTGGAACTTTAGCCTTTGCAGAATTGAACCAAGTCAATGGCCATCACATTGTAAATGGTACCAGGTAGGTTACTGAATTCAGCTTGCATTGGAGTATTCCATGGCACTGAGCACTCTACATGCAATATCTATACAGTTCCAAACCACCCAGTGTAGTTATGTACACAACCTTACCACAGAATGCATTGAATAGAAAGTAATTCATTCAACTCAATGGAGTGTACAGTTCAATTTTGCTGATAACTACTATGTGTAAACATGATGTAAACATTGTTAGCACACTAGCCATATGATTTAGAGTTCTTTGCAACCAATTTTATGAGTGTGCTACCTATTCTCCAGAAGTTACTTTCAGTAACATTACCTTCTCTACACAGTGGAACTTTAGCCTTTGCAGAATTGAACCAAGTGAATGGCTGTTCCACTGTAAATGGTACCAGGTAGGTTACTGAATTCAGCTTGCATTGGAGTATTCCATGGCACTGAGCACTCTACATGCAATATCTATACAGTTCCAAATCACCCAGACTAGTTACGTACACAACCTTACCACAGAATGCATTGAATAGAAAGTAATGCATTCAACTCAATGGAGTGTACAGTTCAATTTTGCTGATAACTACTATGTGCTAACATGATGTAAACATTGTTAGCACACTAGCCATATGATTTAGAGTTGATTGCAACCAATTTTATGAGTGTGCTACCTATTCTCCAGAAGTTACTTTCAGTAACATTACCTTCGCTACACAGTGGAACTTTAGCCTTTGCCGAATTGAACCAAGTCAATGGCTGTTCCAATGTAAATGGTACCAGGTAGGTTACTGAATACAGCTTGCATTGGAGTTTTCCATGGCACTGAGCACTCTACATGCAATATCTATACAGTTCCAAACCACCCAGTGTAGTTATGTACATAACCTTACCACAGAATGCATTGAATATAAAGTAATGCATTCTACTCGAAGGAGCGTAGAGTTCAATTTTGCTGATAACTACTATGTGCTAACATGATGTAAACATTGTTAGCACACTAGCCATATGATTTAGAGTTGTTTGCAACCAATTTTATGAGTGTGCTACCTATGCTCCAGAAGTTACTTTCAGTAACTTTACCTTCTCTACACTGTGGAACTTTAGCCTTCGCAGAAGTAAGCCAAGTCAGTGGCTGATCCAAAGTAAATGGTACCAGGTAGGTTACTGAATTCACCTTGCATTGGAGTATTCCATGTCACTGAGCACTCTACATGCAACATCTATACAGTTCCAAACCACCCAGTGTAGTTATGTACACAACCTTACCACAGAATGCATTGAATAGAAAGTAATGCATTCAACTCAATGGAGTGTACAGTTCAATTTTGCTGATAGCTACTATGTGCTAACATGATGTAAACATTGCTAGTACACTGACCATATGATTTAGAGTTGTCTGCAACCAATTTTATGAGTGTGCTACCTATTCTCCAGAAGTTACTTTCAGTAACATTACCTTCTCTAGACAGTGGAACTTTAGACTTTGCAGAATTGAACCAAGTCAATGGCCATCACATTCTAAATGGTACCAGGTAGGTTACTGAATTCAGCTTGCATTGGAGTTTTCCATGGCACTGAGCACTCTACATGCAATATCTACACAGTTCCAAATCACCCAGAGTAGTTATGTACACAACCTTACCACAGAATGCATTGAATAGAAAGTAAATCATTCAACTCAATTGAGTGTACAGTTCAATTTTGCTGATAACTACTATGTGCTAACATGATGTAAACATTGTTAGCACACTAGCCATATGATATAGAGTTGTTTGCAACCAATTTTATGAGTGTGCTACCTATTCTCCAGAAGTTACTTTCAGTAACATTACCTTCTCTACACAGTGGAACTTTAGACTTTGCAGAATTGAACCAAGTCAGTGGCTGTTCCACTGTAAATGGTACCAGGTAGGTTACTGAATTCAGCTTGCATTGGAGTATTCCATGGCACTGAGCACTCTACATGCAATATATATACAGTTCCAAACCACCCAGTGTAGTTATGTACACAACCTTACCACAGAATGCATTGAATAGAAAGTAATTCATTCAACTCAATGGAGTGTACAGTTCAATTTTGCTGATAACTACTATGTGTAAACATGATGTAAACATTGTTAGCACACTAGCCATATGATTTAGAGTTCTTTGCAACCAATTTTATGAGTGTGCTACCTATTCTCCAGAAGTTACTTTCAGTAACATTACCTTCTCTACACAGTGGAACTTTAGCCTTTGCAGAATTGAACCAAGTGAATGGCTGTTCCACTGTAAATGGTACCAGGTAGGTTACTGAATTCAGCTTGCATTGGAGTATTCCATGGCACTGAGCACTCTACATGCAATATCTATACAGTTCCAAATCACCCAGACTAGTTACGTACACAACCTTACCACAGAATGCATTGAATAGAAAGTAATGCATTCAACTCAATGGAGTGTACAGTTCAATTTTGCTGATAACTACTATGTGCTAACATGATGTAAACATTGTTAGCACACTAGCCATATGATTTAGAGTTGATTGCAACCAATTTTATGAGTGTGCTACCTATTCTCCAGAAGTTACTTTCAGTAACATTACCTTCGCTACACAGTGGAACTTTAGCCTTTGCCGAATTGAACCAAGTCAATGGCTGTTCCAATGTAAATGGTACCAGGTAGGTTACTGAATTCAGCTTGCATTGGAGTTTTCCATGGCACTGAGCACTCTACATGCAATATCTATACAGTTCCAAACCACCCAGTGTAGTTATGTACATAACCTTACCACAGAATGCATTGAATATAAAGTAATGCATTCTACTCGAAGGAGCGTAGAGTTCAATTTTGCTGATAACTACTATGTGCTAACATGATGTAAACATTGTTAGCACACTAGCCATATGATTTAGAGTTGTTTGCAACCAATTTTATGAGTGTGCTACCTATGCTCCAGAAGTTACTTTCAGTAACTTTACCTTCTCTACACTGTGGAACTTTAGCCTTTGCAGAAGTAAGCCAAGTCAGTGGCTGATCCAAAGTAAATGGTACCAGGTAGGTTACTGAATTCACCTTGCATTGGAGTATTCCATGTCACTGAGCACTCTACATGCAATATCTATACAGTTCCAAACCACCCAGTGTAGTTATGTACACAACCTTACCACAGAATGCATTGAATAGAAAGTAATGCATTCAACTCAATGGAGTGTACAGTTCAATTTTGCTGATAGCTACTATGTGCTAACATGATGTAAACATTGCTAGTACACTGACCATATGATTTAGAGTTGTCTGCAACCAATTTTATGAGTGTGCTACCTATTCTCCAGAAGTTACTTTCAGTAACATTACCTTCTCTAGACAGTGGAACTTTAGACTTTGCAGAATTGAACCAAGTCAATGGCCATCACATTCTAAATGGTACCAGGTAGGTTACTGAATTCAGCTTGCATTGGAGTTTTCCATGGCACTGAGCACTCTACATGCAATATCTACACAGTTCCAAATCACCCAGAGTAGTTATGTACACAACCTTACCACAGAATGCATTGAATAGAAAGTAAATCATTCAACTCAATTGAGTGTACAGTTCAATTTTGCTGATAACTACTATGTGCTAACATGATGTAAACATTGTTAGCACACTAGCCATATGATATAGAGTTGTTTGCAACCAATTTTATGAGTGTGCTACCTATTCTCCAGAAGTTACTTTCAGTAACATTACCTTCTCTACACAGTGGAACTTTAGACTTTGCAGAATTGAACCAAGTCAGTGGCTGTTCCACTGTAAATGGTACCAGGTAGGTTACTGAATTCAGCTTGCATTGGAGTATTCCATGGCACTGAGCACTCTACATGCAATATCTATACAGTTCCAAATCACCCAGACTAGTTACGTACACAACCTTACCACAGAATGCATTGAATAGAAAGTAATGCATTCAACTCAATGGAGTGTACAGTTCAATTTTGCTGATAACTACTATGTGCTAACATGATGTAAACATTGTTAGCACACTAGCCATATGATTTAGAGTTGATTGCAACCAATTTTATGAGTGTGCTACCTATTCTCCAGAAGTTACTTTCAGTAACATTACCTTCGCTACACAGTGGAACTTTAGCCTTTGCCGAATTGAACCAAGTCAATGGCTGTTCCAATGTAAATGGTACCAGGTAGGTTACTGAATTCAGCTTGCATTGGAGTTTTCCATGGCACTGAGCACTCTACATGCAATATCTATACAGTTCCAAACCACCCAGTGTAGTTATGTACATAACCTTACCACAGAATGCATTGAATATAAAGTAATGCATTCTACTCGAAGGAGCGTAGAGTTCAATTTTGCTGATAACTACTATGTGCTAACATGATGTAAACATTGTTAGCACACTAGCCATATGATTTAGAGTTGTTTGCAACCAATTTTATGAGTGTGCTACCTATGCTCCAGAAGTTACTTTCAGTAACTTTACCTTCTCTACACTGTGGAACTTTAGCCTTTGCAGAAGTAAGCCAAGTCAGTGGCTGATCCAAAGTAAATGGTACCAGGTAGGTTACTGAATTCACCTTGCATTGGAGTATTCCATGTCACTGAGCACTCTACATGCAATATCTATACAGTTCCAAACCACCCAGTGTAGTTATGTACACAACCTTACCACAGAATGCATTGAATAGAAAGTAATGCATTCAACTCAATGGAGTGTACAGTTCAATTTTGCTGATAGCTACTATGTGCTAACATGATGTAAACATTGCTAGTACACTGACCATATGATTTAGAGTTGTCTGCAACCAATTTTATGAGTGTGCTACCTATTCTCCAGAAGTTACTTTCAGTAACATTACCTTCTCTAGACAGTGGAACTTTAGACTTTGCAGAATTGAACCAAGTCAATGGCCATCACATTCTAAATGGTACCAGGTAGGTTACTGAATTCAGCTTGCATTGGAGTTTTCCATGGCACTGAGCACTCTACATGCAATATCTACACAGTTCCAAATCACCCAGAGTAGTTATGTACACAACCTTACCACAGAATGCATTGAATAGAAAGTAAATCATTCAACTCAATTGAGTGTACAGTTCAATTTTGCTGATAACTACTATGTGCTAACATGATGTAAACATTGTTAGCACACTAGCCATATGATATAGAGTTGTTTGCAACCAATTTTATGAGTGTGCTACCTATTCTCCAGAAGTTACTTTCAGTAACATTACCTTCTCTACACAGTGGAACTTTAGACTTTGCAGAATTGAACCAAGTCAGTGGCTGTTCCACTGTAAATGGTACCAGGTAGGTTACTGAATTCAGCTTGCATTGGAGTATTCCATGGCACTGAGCACTCTACATGCAATATCTATACAGTTCCAAACCACCCAGTGTAGTTATGTACACAACCTTACCACAGAATGCATTGAATAGAAAGTAATGCATTCAACTCAATGGAGTGTACAGTTCAATTTTGCTGATAACTACTATGTGTAAACATGATGTAAACATTGTTAGCACACTAGCCATATGATTTAGAGTTCTTTGCAACCAATTTTATGAGTGTGCTACCTATTCTCCAGAAGTTACTTTCAGTAACATTACCTTCGCTACACAGTGGAACTTTAGCCTTTGCCGAATTGAACCAAGTCAATGGCTGTTCCAATGTAAATGGTACCAGGTAGGTTACTGAATTCAGCTTGCACTGGAGTTTTCCATGGCACTGAGCACTCTACATGCAATATCTATACAGTTCCAAACCACCCAGTGTAGTTATGTACATAACCTTACCACAGAATGCATTGAATATAAAGTAATGCATTCTACTCGAAGGAGCGTAGAGTTCAATTTTGCTGATAACTACTATGTGCTAACATGATGTAAACATTGTTAGCACACTAGCCATATGATTTAGAGTTGTTTGCAACCAATTTTATGAGTGTGCTACCTATGCTCCAGAAGTTACTTTCAGTAACTTTACCTTCTCTACACTGTGGAACTTTAGCCTTTGCAGAAGTAAGCCAAGTCAGTGGCTGATCCAAAGTAAATGGTACCAGGTAGGTTACTGAATTCACCTTGCATTGGAGTATTCCATGTCACTGAGCACTCTACATGCAATATCTATACAGTTCCAAACCACCCAGTGTAGTTATGTACACAACCTTACCACAGAATGCATTGAATAGAAAGTAATGCATTCAACTCAATGGAGTGTACAGTTCAATTTTGCTGATAGCTACTATGTGCTAACATGATGTAAACATTGCTAGTACACTGACCATATGATTTAGAGTTGTCTGCAACCAATTTTATGAGTGTGCTACCTATTCTCCAGAAGTTACTTTCAGTAACATTACCTTCTCTAGACAGTGGAACTTTAGACTTTGCAGAATTGAACCAAGTCAATGGCCATCACATTCTAAATGGTACCAGGTAGGTTACTGAATTCAGCTTGCATTGGAGTTTTCCATGGCACTGAGCACTCTACATGCAATATCTACACAGTTCCAAATCACCCAGAGTAGTTATGTACACAACCTTACCACAGAATGCATTGAATAGAAAGTAAATCATTCAACTCAATTGAGTGTACAGTTCAATTTTGCTGATAACTACTATGTGCTAACATGATGTAAACATTGTTAGCACACTAGCCATATGATATAGAGTTGTTTGCAACCAATTTTATGAGTGTGCTACCTATTCTCCAGAAGTTACTTTCAGTAACATTACCTTCTCTACACAGTGGAACTTTAGACTTTGCAGAATTGAACCAAGTCAGTGGCTGTTCCACTGTAAATGGTACCAGGTAGGTTACTGAATTCAGCTTGCATTGGAGTATTCCATGGCACTGAGCACTCTACATGCAATATCTATACAGTTCCAAACCACCCAGTGTAGTTATGTACACAACCTTACCACAGAATGCATTGAATAGAAAGTAATTCATTCAACTCAATGGAGTGTACAGTTCAATTTTGCTGATAACTACTATGTGTAAACATGATGTAAACATTGTTAGCACACTAGCCATATGATTTAGAGTTCTTTGCAACCAATTTTATGAGTGTGCTACCTATTCTCCAGAAGTTACTTTCAGTAACATTACCTTCTCTACACAGTGGAACTTTAGCCTTTGCAGAATTGAACCAAGTGAATGGCTGTTCCACTGTAAATGGTACCAGGTAGGTTACTGAATTCAGCTTGCATTGGAGTATTCCATGGCACTGAGCACTCTACATGCAATATCTATACAGTTCCAAATCACCCAGACTAGTTACGTACACAACCTTACCACAGAATGCATTGAATAGAAAGTAATGCATTCAACTCAATGGAGTGTACAGTTCAATTTTGCTGATAACTACTATGTGCTAACATGATGTAAACATTGTTAGCACACTAGCCATATGATTTAGAGTTGATTGCAACCAATTTTATGAGTGTGCTACCTATTCTCCAGAAGTTACTTTCAGTAACATTACCTTCGCTACACAGTGGAACTTTAGCCTTTGCCGAATTGAACCAAGTCAATGGCTGTTCCAATGTAAATGGTACCAGGTAGGTTACTGAATTCAGCTTGCATTGGAGTTTTCCATGGCACTGAGCACTCTACATGCAATATCTATACAGTTCCAAACCACCCAGTGTAGTTATGTACATAACCTTACCACAGAATGCATTGAATATAAAGTAATGCATTCTACTCGAAGGAGCGTAGAGTTCAATTTTGCTGATAACTACTATGTGCTAACATGATGTAAACATTGTTAGCACACTAGCCATATGATTTAGAGTTGTTTGCAACCAATTTTATGAGTGTGCTACCTATGCTCCAGAAGTTACTTTCAGTAACTTTACCTTCTCTACACTGTGGAACTTTAGCCTTTGCAGAAGTAAGCCAAGTCAGTGGCTGATCCAAAGTAAATGGTACCAGGTAGGTTACTGAATTCACCTTGCATTGGAGTATTCCATGTCACTGAGCACTCTACATGCAATATCTATACAGTTCCAAACCACCCAGTGTAGTTATGTACACAACCTTACCACAGAATGCATTGAATAGAAAGTAATGCATTCAACTCAATGGAGTGTACAGTTCAATTTTGCTGATAGCTACTATGTGCTAACATGATGTAAACATTGCTAGTACACTGACCATATGATTTAGAGTTGTCTGCAACCAATTTTATGAGTGTGCTACCTATTCTCCAGAAGTTACTTTCAGTAACATTACCTTCTCTAGACAGTGGAACTTTAGACTTTGCAGAATTGAACCAAGTCAATGGCCATCACATTCTAAATGGTACCAGGTAGGTTACTGAATTCAGCTTGCATTGGAGTTTTCCATGGCACTGAGCACTCTACATGCAATATCTACACAGTTCCAAATCACCCAGAGTAGTTATGTACACAACCTTACCACAGAATGCATTGAATAGAAAGTAAATCATTCAACTCAATTGAGTGTACAGTTCAATTTTGCTGATAACTACTATGTGCTAACATGATGTAAACATTGTTAGCACACTAGCCATATGATATAGAGTTGTTTGCAACCAATTTTATGAGTGTGCTACCTATTCTCCAGAAGTTACTTTCAGTAACATTACCTTCTCTACACAGTGGAACTTTAGACTTTGCAGAATTGAACCAAGTCAGTGGCTGTTCCACTGTAAATGGTACCAGGTAGGTTACTGAATTCAGCTTGCATTGGAGTATTCCATGGCACTGAGCACTCTACATGCAATATCTATACAGTTCCAAACCACCCAGTGTAGTTATGTACACAACCTTACCACAGAATGCATTGAATAGAAAGTAATTCATTCAACTCAATGGAGTGTACAGTTCAATTTTGCTGATAACTACTATGTGTAAACATGATGTAAACATTGTTAGCACACTAGCCATATGATTTAGAGTTCTTTGCAACCAATTTTATGAGTGTGCTACCTATTCTCCAGAAGTTACTTTCAGTAACATTACCTTCTCTACACAGTGGAACTTTAGCCTTTGCAGAATTGAACCAAGTGAATGGCTGTTCCACTGTAAATGGTACCAGGTAGGTTACTGAATTCAGCTTGCATTGGAGTATTCCATGGCACTGAGCACTCTACATGCAATATCTATACAGTTCCAAATCACCCAGACTAGTTACGTACACAACCTTACCACAGAATGCATTGAATAGAAAGTAATGCATTCAACTCAATGGAGTGTACAGTTCAATTTTGCTGATAACTACTATGTGCTAACATGATGTAAACATTGTTAGCACACTAGCCATATGATTTAGAGTTGATTGCAACCAATTTTATGAGTGTGCTACCTATTCTCCAGAAGTTACTTTCAGTAACATTACCTTCGCTACACAGTGGAACTTTAGCCTTTGCCGAATTGAACCAAGTCAATGGCTGTTCCAATGTAAATGGTACCAGGTAGGTTACTGAATTCAGCTTGCATTGGAGTTTTCCATGGCACTGAGCACTCTACATGCAATATCTATACAGTTCCAAACCACCCAGTGTAGTTATGTACATAACCTTACCACAGAATGCATTGAATATAAAGTAATGCATTCTACTCGAAGGAGCGTAGAGTTCAATTTTGCTGATAACTACTATGTGCTAACATGATGTAAACATTGTTAGCACACTAGCCATATGATTTAGAGTTGTTTGCAACCAATTTTATGAGTGTGCTACCTATGCTCCAGAAGTTACTTTCAGTAACTTTACCTTCTCTACACTGTGGAACTTTAGCCTTTGCAGAAGTAAGCCAAGTCAGTGGCTGATCCAAAGTAAATGGTACCAGGTAGGTTACTGAATTCACCTTGCATTGGAGTATTCCATGTCACTGAGCACTCTACATGCAATATCTATACAGTTCCAAACCACCCAGTGTAGTTATGTACACAACCTTACCACAGAATGCATTGAATAGAAAGTAATGCATTCAACTCAATGGAGTGTACAGTTCAATTTTGCTGATAGCTACTATGTGCTAACATGATGTAAACATTGCTAGTACACTGACCATATGATTTAGAGTTGTCTGCAACCAATTTTATGAGTGTGCTACCTATTCTCCAGAAGTTACTTTCAGTAACATTACCTTCTCTAGACAGTGGAACTTTAGACTTTGCAGAATTGAACCAAGTCAATGGCCATCACATTCTAAATGGTACCAGGTAGGTTACTGAATTCAGCTTGCATTGGAGTTTTCCATGGCACTGAGCACTCTACATGCAATATCTACACAGTTCCAAATCACCCAGAGTAGTTATGTACACAACCTTACCACAGAATGCATTGAATAGAAAGTAAATCATTCAACTCAATTGAGTGTACAGTTCAATTTTGCTGATAACTACTATGTGCTAACATGATGTAAACATTGTTAGCACACTAGCCATATGATATAGAGTTGTTTGCAACCAATTTTATGAGTGTGCTACCTATTCTCCAGAAGTTACTTTCAGTAACATTACCTTCTCTACACAGTGGAACTTTAGACTTTGCAGAATTGAACCAAGTCAGTGGCTGTTCCACTGTAAATGGTACCAGGTAGGTTACTGAATTCAGCTTGCATTGGAGTATTCCATGGCACTGAGCACTCTACATGCAATATCTATACAGTTCCAAACCACCCAGTGTAGTTATGTACACAACCTTACCACAGAATGCATTGAATAGAAAGTAATGCATTCAACTCAATGGAGTGTACAGTTCAATTTTGCTGATAACTACTATGTGTAAACATGATGTAAACATTGTTAGCACACTAGCCATATGATTTAGAGTTCTTTGCAACCAATTTTATGAGTGTGCTACCTATTCTCCAGAAGTTACTTTCAGTAACATTACCTTCGCTACACAGTGGAACTTTAGCCTTTGCCGAATTGAACCAAGTCAATGGCTGTTCCAATGTAAATGGTACCAGGTAGGTTACTGAATTCAGCTTGCATTGGAGTTTTCCATGGCACTGAGCACTCTACATGCAATATCTATACAGTTCCAAACCACCCAGTGTAGTTATGTACATAACCTTACCACAGAATGCATTGAATATAAAGTAATGCATTCTACTGGAAGGAGCGTAGAGTTCAATTTTGCTGATAACTACTATGTGCTAACATGATGTAAACATTGTTAGCACACTAGCCATATGATTTAGAGTTGATTGCAACCAATTTTATGAGTGTGCTACCTATTCTCCAGAAGTTACTTTCAGTAACATTACCTTCGCTACACAGTGGAACTTTAGCCTTTGCCGAATTGAACCAAGTCAATGGCTGTTCCAATGTAAATGGTACCAGGTAGGTTACTGAATTCAGCTTGCATTGGAGTTTTCCATGGCACTGAGCACTCTACATGCAATATCTATACAGTTCCAAACCACCCAGTGTAGTTATGTACATAACCTTACCACAGAATGCATTGAATATAAAGTAATGCATTCTACTCGAAGGAGCGTAGAGTTCAATTTTGCTGATAACTACTATGTGCTAACATGATGTAAACATTGTTAGCACACTAGCCATATGATTTAGAGTTGTTTGCAACCAATTTTATGAGTGTGCTACCTATGCTCCAGAAGTTACTTTCAGTAACTTTACCTTCTCTACACTGTGGAACTTTAGCCTTTGCAGAAGTAAGCCAAGTCAGTGGCTGATCCAAAGTAAATGGTACCAGGTAGGTTACTGAATTCACCTTGCATTGGAGTATTCCATGTCACTGAGCACTCTACATGCAATATCTATACAGTTCCAAACCACCCAGTGTAGTTATGTACACAACCTTACCACAGAATGCATTGAATAGAAAGTAATGCATTCAACTCAATGGAGTGTACAGTTCAATTTTGCTGATAGCTACTATGTGCTAACATGATGTAAACATTGCTAGTACACTGACCATATGATTTAGAGTTGTCTGCAACCAATTTTATGAGTGTGCTACCTATTCTCCAGAAGTTACTTTCAGTAACATTACCTTCTCTAGACAGTGGAACTTTAGACTTTGCAGAATTGAACCAAGTCAATGGCCATCACATTCTAAATGGTACCAGGTAGGTTACTGAATTCAGCTTGCATTGGAGTTTTCCATGGCACTGAGCACTCTACATGCAATATCTACACAGTTCCAAATCACCCAGAGTAGTTATGTACACAACCTTACCACAGAATGCATTGAATAGAAAGTAAATCATTCAACTCAATTGAGTGTACAGTTCAATTTTGCTGATAACTACTATGTGCTAACATGATGTAAACATTGTTAGCACACTAGCCATATGATATAGAGTTGTTTGCAACCAATTTTATGAGTGTGCTACCTATTCTCCAGAAGTTACTTTCAGTAACATTACCTTCTCTACACAGTGGAACTTTAGACTTTGCAGAATTGAACCAAGTCAGTGGCTGTTCCACTGTAAATGGTACCAGGTAGGTTACTGAATTCAGCTTGCATTGGAGTATTCCATGGCACTGAGCACTCTACATGCAATATCTATACAGTTCCAAACCACCCAGTGTAGTTATGTACACAACCTTACCACAGAATGCATTGAATAGAAAGTAATGCATTCAACTCAATGGAGTGTACAGTTCAATTTTGCTGATAACTACTATGTGTAAACATGATGTAAACATTGTTAGCACACTAGCCATATGATTTAGAGTTCTTTGCAACCAATTTTATGAGTGTGCTACCTATTCTCCAGAAGTTACTTTCAGTAACATTACCTTCGCTACACAGTGGAACTTTAGCCTTTGCCGAATTGAACCAAGTCAATGGCTGTTCCAATGTAAATGGTACCAGGTAGGTTACTGAATTCAGCTTGCATTGGAGTTTTCCATGGCACTGAGCACTCTACATGCAATATCTATACAGTTCCAAACCACCCAGTGTAGTTATGTACATAACCTTACCACAGAATGCATTGAATATAAAGTAATGCATTCTACTCGAAGGAGCGTAGAGTTCAATTTTGCTGATAACTACTATGTGCTAACATGATGTAAACATTGTTAGCACACTAGCCATATGATTTAGAGTTGATTGCAACCAATTTTATGAGTGTGCTACCTATTCTCCAGAAGTTACTTTCAGTAACATTACCTTCGCTACACAGTGGAACTTTAGCCTTTGCCGAATTGAACCAAGTCAATGGCTGTTCCAATGTAAATGGTACCAGGTAGGTTACTGAATTCAGCTTGCATTGGAGTTTTCCATGGCACTGAGCACTCTACATGCAATATCTATACAGTTCCAAACCACCCAGTGTAGTTATGTACATAACCTTACCACAGAATGCATTGAATATAAAGTAATGCATTCTACTCGAAGGAGCGTAGAGTTCAATTTTGCTGATAACTACTATGTGCTAACATGATGTAAACATTGTTAGCACACTAGCCATATGATTTAGAGTTGTTTGCAACCAATTTTATGAGTGTGCTACCTATGCTCCAGAAGTTACTTTCAGTAACTTTACCTTCTCTACACTGTGGAACTTTAGCCTTTGCAGAAGTAAGCCAAGTCAGTGGCTGATCCAAAGTAAATGGTACCAGGTAGGTTACTGAATTCACCTTGCATTGGAGTATTCCATGTCACTGAGCACTCTACATGCAATATCTATACAGTTCCAAACCACCCAGTGTAGTTATGTACACAACCTTACCACAGAATGCATTGAATAGAAAGTAAATCATTCAACTCAATTGAGTGTACAGTTCAATTTTGCTGATAACTACTATGTGCTAACATGATGTAAACATTGTTAGCACACTAGCCATATGATATAGAGTTGTTTGCAACCAATTTTATGAGTGTGCTACCTATTCTCCAGAAGTTACTTTCAGTAACATTACCTTCTCTACACAGTGGAACTTTAGACTTTGCAGAATTGAACCAAGTCAGTGGCTGTTCCACTGTAAATGGTACCAGGTAGGTTACTGAATTCAGCTTGCATTGGAGTATTCCATGGCACTGAGCACTCTACATGCAATATCTATACAGTTCCAAACCACCCAGTGTAGTTATGTACACAACCTTACCACAGAATGCATTGAATAGAAAGTAATGCATTCAACTCAATGGAGTGTACAGTTCAATTTTGCTGATAACTACTATGTGTAAACATGATGTAAACATTGTTAGCACACTAGCCATATGATTTAGAGTTCTTTGCAACCAATTTTATGAGTGTGCTACCTATTCTCCAGAAGTTACTTTCAGTAACATTACCTTCGCTACACAGTGGAACTTTAGCCTTTGCCGAATTGAACCAAGTCAATGGCTGTTCCAATGTAAATGGTACCAGGTAGGTTACTGAATTCAGCTTGCATTGGAGTTTTCCATGGCACTGAGCACTCTACATGCAATATCTATACAGTTCCAAACCACCCAGTGTAGTTATGTACATAACCTTACCACAGAATGCATTGAATATAAAGTAATGCATTCTACTCGAAGGAGCGTAGAGTTCAATTTTGCTGATAACTACTATGTGCTAACATGATGTAAACATTGTTAGCACACTAGCCATATGATTTAGAGTTGTTTGCAACCAATTTTATGAGTGTGCTACCTATGCTCCAGAAGTTACTTTCAGTAACTTTACCTTCTCTACACTGTGGAACTTTAGCCTTTGCAGAAGTAAGCCAAGTCAGTGGCTGATCCAAAGTAAATGGTACCAGGTAGGTTACAGAATTCACCTTGCATTGGAGTATTCCATGTCACTGAGCACTCTACATGCAATATCTATACAGTTCCAAACCACCCAGTGTAGTTATGTACACAACCTTACCACAGAATGCATTGAATAGAAAGTAATGCATTCAACTCAATGGAGTGTACAGTTCAATTTTGCTGATAGCTACTATGTGCTAACATGATGTAAACATTGCTAGTACACTGACCATATGATTTAGAGTTGTCTGCAACCAATTTTATGAGTGTGCTACCTATTCTCCAGAAGTTACTTTCAGTAACATTACCTTCTCTAGACAGTGGAACTTTAGACTTTGCAGAATTGAACCAAGTCAATGGCCATCACATTCTAAATGGTACCAGGTAGGTTACTGAATTCAGCTTGCATTGGAGTTTTCCATGGCACTGAGCACTCTACATGCAATATCTACACAGTTCCAAATCACCCAGAGTAGTTATGTACACAACCTTACCACAGAATGCATTGAATAGAAAGTAAATCATTCAACTCAATTGAGTGTACAGTTCAATTTTGCTGATAACTACTATGTGCTAACATGATGTAAACATTGTTAGCACACTAGCCATATGATATAGAGTTGTTTGCAACCAATTTTATGAGTGTGCTACCTATTCTCCAGAAGTTACTTTCAGTAACATTACCTTCTCTACACAGTGGAACTTTAGACTTTGCAGAATTGAACCAAGTCAGTGGCTGTTCCACTGTAAATGGTACCAGGTAGGTTACTGAATTCAGCTTGCATTGGAGTATTCCATGGCACTGAGCACTCTACATGCAATATCTATACAGTTCCAAACCACCCAGTGTAGTTATGTACACAACCTTACCACAGAATGCATTGAATAGAAAGTAATTCATTCAACTCAATGGAGTGTACAGTTCAATTTTGCTGATAACTACTATGTGTAAACATGATGTAAACATTGTTAGCACACTAGCCATATGATTTAGAGTTCTTTGCAACCAATTTTATGAGTGTGCTACCTATTCTCCAGAAGTTACTTTCAGTAACATTACCTTCTCTACACAGTGGAACTTTAGCCTTTGCAGAATTGAACCAAGTGAATGGCTGTTCCACTGTAAATGGTACCAGGTAGGTTACTGAATTCAGCTTTCATTGGAGTATTCCATGGCACTGAGCACTCTACATGCAATATCTATACAGTTCCAAATCACCCAGACTAGTTACGTACACAACCTTACCACAGAATGCATTGAATAGAAAGTAATGCATTCAACTCAATGGAGTGTACAGTTCAATTTTGCTGATAACTACTATGTGCTAACATGATGTAAACATTGTTAGCACACTAACCATATGATTTAGAGTTGTCTGCAACCAATTTTATGAGTGTGCTACCTATTCTCCAGAAGTTACTTTCAGTAACATTACCTTCTCTACACAGTGGAACTTTAGACTTTGCAGAATTGAACCAAGTCAGTGGCTGTTCCACTGTAAATGGTACCAGGTAGGTTACTGAATTCAGCTTGCATTGGAGTATTCCATGGCACTGAGCACTCTACATGCAATATCTATACAGTTCCAAACCACCCAGTGTAGTTATGTACACAACCTTACCACAGAATGCATTGAATAGAAAGTAATTCATTCAACTCAATGGAGTGTACAGTTCAATTTTGCTGATAACTACTATGTGTAAACATGATGTAAACATTGTTAGCACACTAGCCATATGATTTAGAGTTCTTTGCAACCAATTTTATGAGTGTGCTACCTATTCTCCAGAAGTTACTTTCAGTAACATTACCTTCTCTACACAGTGGAACTTTAGCCTTTGCAGAATTGAACCAAGTGAATGGCTGTTCCACTGTAAATGGTACCAGGTAGGTTACTGAATTCAGCTTGCATTGGAGTATTCCATGGCACTGAGCACTCTACATGCAATATCTATACAGTTCCAAATCACCCAGACTAGTTACGTACACAACCTTACCACAGAATGCATTGAATAGAAAGTAATGCATTCAACTCAATGGAGTGTACAGTTCAATTTTGCTGATAACTACTATGTGCTAACATGATGTAAACATTGTTAGCACACTAGCCATATGATTTAGAGTTGATTGCAACCAATTTTATGAGTGTGCTAGCTATTCTCCAGAAGTTACTTTCAGTAACATTACCTTCGCTACACAGTGGAACTTTAGCCTTTGCCGAATTGAACCAAGTCAATGGCTGTTCCAATGTAAATGGTACCAGGTAGGTTACTGAATTCAGCTTGCATTGGAGTTTTCCATGGCACTGAGCACTCTACATGCAATATCTATACAGTTCCAAACCACCCAGTGTAGTTATGTACATAACCTTACCACAGAATGCATTGAATATAAAGTAATGCATTCTACTCGAAGGAGCGTAGAGTTCAATTTTGCTGATAACTACAATGTGCTAACATGATGTAAACATTGTTAGCACACTAGCCATATGATTTAGAGTTGTTTGCAACCAATTTTATGAGTGTGCTACCTATGCTCCAGAAGTTACTTTCAGTAACTTTACCTTCTCTACACTGTGGAACTTTAGCCTTTGCAGAAGTAAGCCAAGTCAGTGGCTGATCCAAAGTAAATGGTACCAGGTAGGTTACTGAATTCACCTTGCATTGGAGTATTCCATGTCACTGAGCACTCTACATGCAATATCTATACAGTTCCAAACCACCCAGTGTAGTTATGTACACAACCTTACCACAGAATGCATTGAATAGAAAGTAATGCATTCAACTCAATGGAGTGTACAGTTCAATTTTGCTGATAGCTACTATGTGCTAACATGATGTAAACATTGCTAGTACACTGACCATATGATTTAGAGTTGTCTGCAACCAATTTTATGAGTGTGCTACCTATTCTCCAGAAGTTACTTTCAGTAACATTACCTTCTCTAGACAGTGGAACTTTAGACTTTGCAGAATTGAACCAAGTCAATGGCCATCACATTCTAAATGGTACCAGGTAGGTTACTGAATTCAGCTTGCATTGGAGTTTTCCATGGCACTGAGCACTCTACATGCAATATCTACACAGTTCCAAATCACCCAGAGTAGTTATGTACACAACCTTACCACAGAATGCATTGAATAGAAAGTAAATCATTCAACTCAATTGAGTGTACAGTTCAATTTTGCTGATAACTACTATGTGCTAACATGATGTAAACATTGTTAGCACACTAGCCATATGATATAGAGTTGTTTGCAACCAATTTTATGAGTGTGCTACCTATTCTCCAGAAGTTACTTTCAGTAACATTACCTTCTCTACACAGTGGAACTTTAGCCTTTGCAGAATTGAACCAAGTGAATGGCTGTTCCACTGTAAATGGTACCAGGTAGGTTACTGAATTCAGCTTGCATTGGAGTATTCCATGGCACTGAGCACTCTACATGCAATATCTATACAGTTCCAAATCACCCAGACTAGTTACGTACACAACCTTACCACAGAATGCATTGAATAGAAAGTAATGCATTCAACTCAATGGAGT
This sequence comes from Hypanus sabinus, assembly GCF_030144855.1. Classification (NCBI taxonomy): domain Eukaryota; kingdom Metazoa; phylum Chordata; class Chondrichthyes; order Myliobatiformes; family Dasyatidae; genus Hypanus; species Hypanus sabinus. Next base: position 93,332,132 of record NC_082716.1, on the reverse strand, counting down.
GTACAGTTCAATTTTGCTGATAACTACTATGTGCTAACATGATGTAAACATTGTTAGCACACTAGCCATATGATTTAGAGTTGATTGCAACCAATTTTATGAGTGTGCTACCTATTCTCCAGAAGTTACTTTCAGTAACATTACCTTCGCTACACAGTGGAACTTTAGCCTTTGCCGAATTGAACCAAGTCAATGGCTGTTCCAATGTAAATGGTACCAGGTAGGTTACTGAATTCAGCTTGCATTGGAGTTTTCCATGGCACTGAGCACTCTACATGCAATATCTATACAGTTCCAAACCACCCAGTGTAGTTATGTACATAACCTTACCACAGAATGCATTGAATATAAAGTAATGCATTCTACTCGAAGGAGCGTAGAGTTCAATTTTGCTGATAACTACAATGTGCTAACATGATGTAAACATTGTTAGCACACTAGCCATATGATTTAGAGTTGTTTGCAACCAATTTTATGAGTGTGCTACCTATGCTCCAGAAGTTACTTTCAGTAACTTTACCTTCTCTACACTGTGGAACTTTAGCCTTTGCAGAAGTAAGCCAAGTCAGTGGCTGATCCAAAGTAAATGGTACCAGGTAGGTTACTGAATTCACCTTGCATTGGAGTATTCCATGTCACTGAGCACTCTACATGCAATATCTATACAGTTCCAAACCACCCAGTGTAGTTATGTACACAACCTTACCACAGAATGCATTGAATAGAAAGTAATGCATTCAACTCAATGGAGTGTACAGTTCAATTTTGCTGATAGCTACTATGTGCTAACATGATGTAAACATTGCTAGTACACTGACCATATGATTTAGAGTTGTCTGCAACCAATTTTATGAGTGTGCTACCTATTCTCCAGAAGTTACTTTCAGTAACATTACCTTCTCTAGACAGTGGAACTTTAGACTTTGCAGAATTGAACCAAGTCAATGGCCATCACATTCTAAATGGTACCAGGTAGGTTACTGAATTCAGCTTGCATTGGAGTTTTCCATGGCACTGAGCACTCTACATGCAATATCTACACAGTTCCAAATCACCCAGAGTAGTTATGTACACAACCTTACCACAGAATGCATTGAATAGAAAGTAAATCATTCAACTCAATTGAGTGTACAGTTCAATTTTGCTGATAACTACTATGTGCTAACATGATGTAAACATTGTTAGCACACTAGCCATATGATATAGAGTTGTTTGCAACCAATTTTATGAGTGTGCTACCTATTCTCCAGAAGTTACTTTCAGTAACATTACCTTCTCTACACAGTGGAACTTTAGACTTTGCAGAATTGAACCAAGTCAGTGGCTGTTCCACTGTAAATGGTACCAGGTAGGTTACTGAATTCAGCTTGCATTGGAGTATTCCATGGCACTGAGCACTCTACATGCAATATCTATACAGTTCCAAACCACCCAGTGTAGTTATGTACACAACCTTACCACAGAATGCATTGAATAGAAAGTAATTCATTCAACTCAATGGAGTGTACAGTTCAATTTTGCTGATAACTACTATGTGTAAACATGATGTAAACATTGTTAGCACACTAGCCATATGATTTAGAGTTCTTTGCAACCAATTTTATGAGTGTGCTACCTATTCTCCAGAAGTTACTTTCAGTAACATTACCTTCTCTACACAGTGGAACTTTAGCCTTTGCAGAATTGAACCAAGTGAATGGCTGTTCCACTGTAAATGGTACCAGGTAGGTTACTGAATTCAGCTTGCATTGGAGTATTCCATGGCACTGAGCACTCTACATGCAATATCTATACAGTTCCAAATCACCCAGACTAGTTACGTACACAACCTTACCACAGAATGCATTGAATAGAAAGTAATGCATTCAACTCAATGGAGTGTACAGTTCAATTTTGCTGATAACTACTATGTGCTAACATGATGTAAACATTGTTAGCACACTAGCCATATGATTTAGAGTTGATTGCAACCAATTTTATGAGTGTGCTACCTATTCTCCAGAAGTTACTTTCAGTAACATTACCTTCGCTACACAGTGGAACTTTAGCCTTTGCCGAATTGAACCAAGTCAATGGCTGTTCCAATGTAAATGGTACCAGGTAGGTTACTGAATTCAGCTTGCATTGGAGTTTTCCATGGCACTGAGCACTCTACATGCAATATCTATACAGTTCCAAACCACCCAGTGTAGTTATGTACATAACCTTACCACAGAATGCATTGAATATAAAGTAATGCATTCTACTCGAAGGAGCGTAGAGTTCAATTTTGCTGATAACTACTATGTGCTAACATGATGTAAACATTGTTAGCACACTAGCCATATGATTTAGAGTTGTTTGCAACCAATTTTATGAGTGTGCTACCTATGCTCCAGAAGTTACTTTCAGTAACTTTACCTTCTCTACACTGTGGAACTTTAGCCTTTGCAGAAGTAAGCCAAGTCAGTGGCTGATCCAAAGTAAATGGTACCAGGTAGGTTACTGAATTCACCTTGCATTGGAGTATTCCATGTCACTGAGCACTCTACATGCAATATCTATACAGTTCCAAACCACCCAGTGTAGTTATGTACACAACCTTACCACAGAATGCATTGAATAGAAAGTAATGCATTCAACTCAATGGAGTGTACAGTTCAATTTTGCTGATAGCTACTATGTGCTAACATGATGTAAACATTGCTAGTACACTGACCATATGATTTAGAGTTGTCTGCAACCAATTTTATGAGTGTGCTACCTATTCTCCAGAAGTTACTTTCAGTAACATTACCTTCTCTAGACAGTGGAACTTTAGACTTTGCAGAATTGAACCAAGTCAATGGCCATCACATTCTAAATGGTACCAGGTAGGTTACTGAATTCAGCTTGCATTGGAGTTTTCCATGGCACTGAGCACTCTACATGCAATATCTACACAGTTCCAAATCACCCAGAGTAGTTATGTACACAACCTTACCACAGAATGCATTGAATAGAAAGTAAATCATTCAACTCAATTGAGTGTACAGTTCAATTTTGCTGATAACTACTATGTGCTAACATGATGTAAACATTGTTAGCACACTAGCCATATGATATAGAGTTGTTTGCAACCAATTTTATGAGTGTGCTACCTATTCTCCAGAAGTTACTTTCAGTAACATTACCTTCTCTACACAGTGGAACTTTAGACTTTGCAGAATTGAACCAAGTCAGTGGCTGTTCCACTGTAAATGGTACCAGGTAGGTTACTGAATTCAGCTTGCATTGGAGTATTCCATGGCACTGAGCACTCTACATGCAATATCTATACAGTTCCAAACCACCCAGTGTAGTTATGTACACAACCTTACCACAGAATGCATTGAATAGAAAGTAATTCATTCAACTCAATGGAGTGTACAGTTCAATTTTGCTGATAACTACTATGTGTAAACATGATGTAAACATTGTTAGCACACTAGCCATATGATTTAGAGTTCTTTGCAACCAATTTTATGAGTGTGCTACCTATTCTCCAGAAGTTACTTTCAGTAACATTACCTTCTCTACACAGTGGAACTTTAGCCTTTGCAGAATTGAACCAAGTGAATGGCTGTTCCACTGTAAATGGTACCAGGTAGGTTACTGAATTCAGCTTGCATTGGAGTATTCCATGGCACTGAGCACTCTACATGCAATATCTATACAGTTCCAAATCACCCAGACTAGTTACGTACACAACCTTACCACAGAATGCATTGAATAGAAAGTAAATCATTCAACTCAATTGAGTGTACAGTTCAATTTTGCTGATAACTACTATGTGTAAACATGATGTAAACATTGTTAGCACACTAGCCATATGATTTAGAGTTCTTTGCAACCAATTTTATGAGTGTGCTACCTATTCTCCAGAAGTTACTTTCAGTAACATTACCTTCTCTACACAGTGGAACTTTAGCCTTTGCAGAATTGAACCAAGTGAATGGCTGTTCCACTGTAAATGGTACCAGGTAGGTTACTGAATTCAGCTTGCATTGGAGTATTCCATGGCACTGAGCACTCTACATGCAATATCTATACAGTTCCAAATCACCCAGACTAGTTACGTACACAACCTTACCACAGAATGCATTGAATAGAAAGTAATGCATTCAACTGAATGGAGTGTACAGTTCAATTTTGCTGATAACTACTATGTGCTAACATGATGTAAACATTGTTAGCACACTAGCCATATGATATAGAGTTGTTTGCAACCAATTTTATGAGTGTGCTACCTATTCTCCAGAAGTTACTTTCAGTAACATTACCTTCTCTACACAGTGGAACTTTAGACTTTGCAGAATTGAACCAAGTCAGTGGCTGTTCCACTGTAAATGGTACCAGGTAGGTTACTGAATTCAGCTTGCATTGGAGTATTCCATGGCACTGAGCACTCTACATGCAATATCTATACAGTTCCAAACCACCCAGTGTAGTTATGTACACAACCTTACCACAGAATGCATTGAATAGAAAGTAATTCATTCAACTCAATGGAGTGTACAGTTCAATTTTGCTGATAACTACTATGTGTAAACATGATGTAAACATTGTTAGCACACTAGCCATATGATTTAGAGTTCTTTGCAACCAATTTTATGAGTGTGCTACCTATTCTCCAGAAGTTACTTTCAGTAACATTACCTTCTCTACACAGTGGAACTTTAGACTTTGCAGAATTGAACCAAGTCAGTGGCTGTTCCACTGTAAATGGTACCAGGTAGGTTACTGAATTCAGCTTGCATTGGAGTATTCCATGGCACTGAGCACTCTACATGCAATATCTATACAGTTCCAAACCACCCAGTGTAGTTATGTACACAACCTTACCACAGAATGCATTGAATAGAAAGTAATTCATTCAACTCAATGGAGTGTACAGTTCAATTTTGCTGATAACTACTATGTGTAAACATGATGTAAACATTGTTAGCACACTAGCCATATGATTTAGAGTTCTTTGCAACCAATTTTATGAGTGTGCTACCTATTCTCCAGAAGTTACTTTCAGTAACATTACCTTCTCTACACAGTGGAACTTTAGCCTTTGCAGAATTGAACCAAGTGAATGGCTGTTCCACTGTAAATGGTACCAGGTAGGTTACTGAATTCAGCTTGCATTGGAGTATTCCATGGCACTGAGCACTCTACATGCAATATCTATACAGTTCCAAATCACCCAGACTAGTTACGTACACAACCTTACCACAGAATGCATTGAATAGAAAGTAATGCATTCAACTCAATGGAGTGTACAGTTCAATTTTGCTGATAACTACTATGTGCTAACATGATGTAAACATTGTTAGCACACTAGCCATATGATTTAGAGTTGATTGCAACCAATTTTATGAGTGTGCTACCTATTCTCCAGAAGTTACTTTCAGTAACATTACCTTCGCTACACAGTGGAACTTTAGCCTTTGCCGAATTGAACCAAGTCAATGGCTGTTCCAATGTAAATGGTACCAGGTAGGTTACTGAATTCAGCTTGCATTGGAGTTTTCCATGGCACTGAGCACTCTACATGCAATATCTATACAGTTCCAAACCACCCAGTGTAGTTATGTACATAACCTTACCACAGAATGCATTCAATATAAAGTAATGCATTCTACTCGAAGGAGCGTAGAGTTCAATTTTGCTGATAACTACTATGTGCTAACATGATGTAAACATTGTTAGCACACTAGCCATATGATTTAGAGTTGTTTGCAACCAATTTTATGAGTGTGCTACCTATGCTCCAGAAGTTACTTTCAGTAACTTTACCTTCTCTACACTGTGGAACTTTAGCCTTTGCAGAAGTAAGCCAAGTCAGTGGCTGATCCAAAGTAAATGGTACCAGGTAGGTTACTGAATTCACCTTGCATTGGAGTATTCCATGTCACTGAGCACTCTACATGCAACATCTATACAGTTCCAAACCACCCAGTGTAGTTATGTACACAACCTTACCACAGAATGCATTGAATAGAAAGTAATGCATTCAACTCAATGGAGTGTACAGTTCAATTTTGCTGATAGCTACTATGTGCTAACATGATGTAAACATTGCTAGTACACTGACCATATGATTTAGAGTTGTCTGCAACCAATTTTATGAGTGTGCTACCTATTCTCCAGAAGTTACTTTCAGTAACATTACCTTCTCTAGACAGTGGAACTTTAGTCTTTGCAGAATTGAACCAAGTCAATGGCCATCACATTCTAAATGGTACCAGGTAGGTTACTGAATTCAGCTTGCATTGGAGTTTTCCATGGCACTGAGCACTCTACATGCAATATCTACACAGTTCCAAATCACCCAGAGTAGTTATGTACACAACCTTACCACAGAATGCATTGAATAGAAAGTAAATCATTCAACTCAATTGAGTGTACAGTTCAATTTTGCTGATAACTACTATGTGCTAACATGATGTAAACATTGTTAGCACACTAGCCATATGATATAGAGTTGTTTGCAACCAATTTTATGAGTGTGCTACCTATTCTCCAGAAGTTACTTTCAGTAACATTACCTTCTCTACACAGTGGAACTTTAGACTTTGCAGAATTGAACCAAGTCAGTGGCTGTTCCACTGTAAATGGTACCAGGTAGGTTACTGAATTCAGCTTGCATTGGAGTATTCCATGGCACTGAGCACTCTACATGCAATATCTATACAGTTCCAAACCACCCAGTGTAGTTATGTACACAACCTTACCACAGAATGCATTGAATAGAAAGTAATTCATTCAACTCAATGGAGTGTACAGTTCAATTTTGCTGATAACTACTATGTGTAAACATGATGTAAACATTGTTAGCACACTAGCCATATGATTTAGAGTTCTTTGCAACCAATTTTATGAGTGTGCTACCTATTCTCCAGAAGTTACTTTCAGTAACATTACCTTCTCTACACAGTGGAACTTTAGCCTTTGCAGAATTGAACCAAGTGAATGGCTGTTCCACTGTAAATGGTACCAGGTAGGTTACTGAATTCAGCTTGCATTGGAGTATTCCATGGCACTGAGCACTCTACATGCAATATCTATACAGTTCCAAACCACCCAGTGTAGTTATGTACACAACCTTACCACAGAATGCATTGAATAGAAAGTAATTCATTCAACTCAATGGAGTGTACAGTTCAATTTTGCTGATAACTACTATGTGTAAACATGATGTAAACATTGTTAGCACACTAGCCATATGATTTAGAGTTCTTTGCAACCAATTTTATGAGTGTGCTACCTATTCTCCAGAAGTTACTTTCAGTAACATTACCTTCTCTACACAGTGGAACTTTAGCCTTTGCAGAATTGAACCAAGTGAATGGCTGTTCCACTGTAAATGGTACCAGGTAGGTTACTGAATTCAGCTTGCATTGGAGTATTCCATGGCACTGAGCACTCTACATGCAATATCTATACAGTTCCAAATCACCCAGACTAGTTACGTACACAACCTTACCACAGAATGCATTGAATAGAAAGTAATGCATTCAACTCAATGGAGTGTACAGTTCAATTTTGCTGATAACTACTATGTGCTAACATGATGTAAACATTGTTAGCACACTAGCCATATGATTTAGAGTTGATTGCAACCAATTTTATGAGTGTGCTACCTATTCTCCAGAAGTTACTTTCAGTAACATTACCTTCGCTACACAGTGGAACTTTAGCCTTTGCCGAATTGAACCAAGTCAATGGCTGTTCCAATGTAAATGGTACCAGGTAGGTTACTGAATTCAGCTTGCATTGGAGTTTTCCATGGCACTGAGCACTCTACATGCAATATCTATACAGTTCCAAACCACCCAGTGTAGTTATGTACATAACCTTACCACAGAATGCATTCAATATAAAGTAATGCATTCTACTCGAAGGAGCGTAGAGTTCAATTTTGCTGATAACTACTATGTGCTAACATGATGTAAACATTGTTAGCACACTAGCCATATGATTTAGAGTTGTTTGCAACCAATTTTATGAGTGTGCTACCTATGCTCCAGAAGTTACTTTCAGTAACTTTACCTTCTCTACACTGTGGAACTTTAGCCTTTGCAGAAGTAAGCCAAGTCAGTGGCTGATCCAAAGTAAATGGTACCAGGTAGGTTACTGAATTCACCTTGCATTGGAGTATTCCATGTCACTGAGCACTCTACATGCAACATCTATACAGTTCCAAACCACCCAGTGTAGTTATGTACACAACCTTACCACAGAATGCATTGAATAGAAAGTAATGCATTCAACTCAATGGAGTGTACAGTTCAATTTTGCTGATAGCTACTATGTGCTAACATGATGTAAACATTGCTAGTACACTGACCATATGATTTAGAGTTGTCTGCAACCAATTTTATGAGTGTGCTACCTATTCTCCAGAAGTTACTTTCAGTAACATTACCTTCTCTAGACAGTGGAACTTTAGACTTTGCAGAATTGAACCAAGTCAATGGCCATCACATTCTAAATGGTACCAGGTAGGTTACTGAATTCAGCTTGCATTGGAGTTTTCCATGGCACTGAGCACTCTACATGCAATATCTACACAGTTCCAAATCACCCAGAGTAGTTATGTACACAACCTTACCACAGAATGCATTGAATAGAAAGTAAATCATTCAACTCAATTGAGTGTACAGTTCAATTTTGCTGATAACTACTATGTGCTAACATGATGTAAACATTGTTAGCACACTAGCCATATGATATAGAGTTGTTTGCAACCAATTTTATGAGTGTGCTACCTATTCTCCAGAAGTTACTTTCAGTAACATTACCTTCTCTACACAGTGGAACTTTAGCCTTTGCAGAATTGAACCAAGTGAATGGCTGTTCCACTGTAAATGGTACCAGGTAGGTTACTGAATTCAGCTTGCATTGGAGTATTCCATGGCACTGAGCACTCTACATGCAATATCTATACAGTTCCAAATCACCCAGACTAGTTACGTACACAACCTTACCACAGAATGCATTGAATAGAAAGTAATGCATTCAACTCAATGGAGTGTACAGTTCAATTTTGCTGATAACTACTATGTGCTAACATGATGTAAACATTGTTAGCACACTAGCCATATGATTTAGAGTTGATTGCAACCAATTTTATGAGTGTGCTACCTATTCTCCAGAAGTTACTTTCAGTAACATTACCTTCGCTACACAGTGGAACTTTAGCCTTTGCCGAATTGAACCAAGTCAATGGCTGTTCCAATGTAAATGGTACCAGGTAGGTTACTGAATTCAGCTTGCATTGGAGTTTTCCATGGCACTGAGCACTCTACATGCAATATCTATACAGTTCCAAACCACCCAGTGTAGTTATGTACATAACCTTACCACAGAATGCATTCAATATAAAGTAATGCATTCTACTCGAAGGAGCGTAGAGTTCAATTTTGCTGATAACTACTATGTGCTAACATGATGTAAACATTGTTAGCACACTAGCCATATGATTTAGAGTTGTTTGCAACCAATTTTATGAGTGTGCTACCTATGCTCCAGAAGTTACTTTCAGTAACTTTACCTTCTCTACACTGTGGAACTTTAGCCTTTGCAGAAGTAAGCCAAGTCAGTGGCTGATCCAAAGTAAATGGTACCAGGTAGGTTACTGAATTCACCTTGCATTGGAGTATTCCATGTCACTGAGCACTCTACATGCAACATCTATACAGTTCCAAACCACCCAGTGTAGTTATGTACACAACCTTACCACAGAATGCATTGAATAGAAAGTAATGCATTCAACTCAATGGAGTGTACAGTTCAATTTTGCTGATAGCTACTATGTGCTAACATGATGTAAACATTGCTAGTACACTGACCATATGATTTAGAGTTGTCTGCAACCAATTTTATGAGTGTGCTACCTATTCTCCAGAAGTTACTTTCAGTAACATTACCTTCTCTAGACAGTGGAACTTTAGACTTTGCAGAATTGAACCAAGTCAATGGCCATCACATTCTAAATGGTACCAGGTAGGTTACTGAATTCAGCTTGCATTGGAGTTTTCCATGGCACTGAGCACTCTACATGCAATATCTACACAGTTCCAAATCACCCAGAGTAGTTATGTACACAACCTTACCACAGAATGCATTGAATAGAAAGTAAATCATTCAACTCAATTGAGTGTACAGTTCAATTTTGCTGATAACTACTATGTGCTAACATGATGTAAACATTGTTAGCACACTAGCCATATGATATAGAGTTGTTTGCAACCAATTTTATGAGTGTGCTACCTATTCTCCAGAAGTTACTTTCAGTAACATTACCTTCTCTACACAGTGGAACTTTAGACTTTGCAGAATTGAACCAAGTCAGTGGCTGTTCCACTGTAAATGGTACCAGGTAGGTTACTGAATTCAGCTTGCATTGGAGTATTCCATGGCACTGAGCACTCTACATGCAATATCTATACAGTTCCAAACCACCCAGTGTAGTTATGTACACAACCTTACCACAGAATGCATTGAATAGAAAGTAATTCATTCAACTCAATGGAGTGTACAGTTCAATTTTGCTGATAACTACTATGTGTAAACATGATGTAAACATTGTTAGCACACTAGCCATATGATTTAGAGTTCTTTGCAACCAATTTTATGAGTGTGCTACCTATTCTCCAGAAGTTACTTTCAGTAACATTACCTTCTCTACACAGTGGAACTTTAGCCTTTGCAGAATTGAACCAAGTGAATGGCTGTTCCACTGTAAATGGTACCAGGTAGGTTACTGAATTCAGCTTGCATTGGAGTATTCCATGTCACTGAGCACTCTACATGCAATATCTATACAGTTCCAAATCACCCAGACTAGTTACGTACACAACCTTACCACAGAATGCATTGAATAGAAAGTAATGCATTCAACTCAATGGAGTGTACAGTTCAATTTTGCTGATAACTACTATGTGCTAACATGATGTAAACATTGTTAGCACACTAGCCCATATGATTTAGAGTTGATTGCAACCAATTTTATGAGTGTGCTACCTATTCTCCAGAAGTTACTTTCAGTAACATTACCTTCGCTACACAGTGGAACTTTAGCCTTTGCCGAATTGAACCAAGTCAATGGCTGTTCCAATGTAAATGGTACCAGGTAGGTTACTGAATTCAGCTTGCATTGGAGTTTTCCATGGCACTGAGCACTCTACATGCAATATCTATACAGTTCCCAAACCACCCAGTGTAGTTATGTACATAACCTTACCACAGAATGCATTCAATATAAAAATGCATTCTACTCGAAGGAGCGTAGAGTTCAATTTTGCTGATAACTACTATGTGCTAACATGATGTAAACATTGTTAGCACACTAGCCATATGATTTAGAGTTGTTTGCAACCAATTTTATGAGTGTGCTACCTATGCTCCAGAAGTTACTTTCAGTAACTTTACCTTCTCTACACTGTGGAACTTTAGCCTTTGCAGAAGTAAGCCAAGTCAGTGGCTGATCCAAAGTAAATGGTACCAGGTAGGTTACTGAATTCACCTTGCATTGGAGTATTCCATGTCACTGAGCACTCTACATGCAACATCTATACAGTTCCAAACCACCCAGTGTAGTTATGTACACAACCTTACCACAGAATGCATTGAATAGAAAGTAATGCATTCAACTCAATGGAGTGTACAGTTCAATTTTGCTGATAGCTACTATGTGCTAACATGATGTAAACATTGCTAGTACACTGACCATATGATTTAGAGTTGTCTGCAACCAATTTTATGAGTGTGCTACCTATTCTCCAGAAGTTACTTTCAGTAACATTACCTTCTCTAGACAGTGGAACTTTAGACTTTGCAGAATTGAACCAAGTCAATGGCCATCACATTCTAAATGGTACCAGGTAGGTTACTGAATTCAGCTTGCATTGGAGTTTTCCATGGCACTGAGCACTCTACATGCAATATCTACACAGTTCCAAATCACCCAGAGTAGTTATGTACACAACCTTACCACAGAATGCATTGAATAGAAAGTAAATCATTCAACTCAATTGAGTGTACAGTTCAATTTTGCTGATAACTACTATGTGCTAACATGATGTAAACATTGTTAGCACACTAGCCATATGATATAGAGTTGTTTGCAACCAATTTTATGAGTGTGCTACCTATTCTCCAGAAGTTACTTTCAGTAACATTACCTTCTCTACACAGTGGAACTTTAGACTTTGCAGAATTGAACCAAGTCAGTGGCTGTTCCACTGTAAATGGTACCAGGTAGGTTACTGAATTCAGCTTGCATTGGAGTATTCCATGGCACTGAGCACTCTACATGCAATATCTATACAGTTCCAAACCACCCAGTGTAGTTATGTACACAACCTTACCACAGAATGCATTGAATAGAAAGTAATTCATTCAACTCAATGGAGTGTACAGTTCAATTTTGCTGATAACTACTATGTGTAAACATGATGTAAACATTGTTAGCACACTAGCCATATGATTTAGAGTTCTTTGCAACCAATTTTATGAGTGTGCTACCTATTCTCCAGAAGTTACTTTCAGTAACATTACCTTCTCTACACAGTGGAACTTTAGCCTTTGCAGAATTGAACCAAGTGAATGGCTGTTCCACTGTAAATGGTACCAGGTAGGTTACTGAATTCAGCTTGCATTGGAGTATTCCATGGCACTGAGCACTCTACATGCAATATCTATACAGTTCCAAATCACCCAGACTAGTTACGTACACAACCTTACCACAGAATGCATTGAATAGAAAGTAATGCATTCAACTCAATGGAGTGTACAGTTCAATTTTGCTGATAACTACTATGTGCTAACATGATGTAAACATTGTTAGCACACTAGCCATATGATTTAGAGTTGATTGCAACCAATTTTATGAGTGTGCTACCTATTCTCCAGAAGTTACTTTCAGTAACATTACCTTCGCTACACAGTGGAACTTTAGCCTTTGCCGAATTGAACCAAGTCAATGGCTGTTCCAATGTAAATGGTACCAGGTAGGTTACTGAATTCAGCTTGCATTGGAGTTTTCCATGGCACTGAGCACTCTACATGCAATATCTATACAGTTCCAAACCACCCAGTGTAGTTATGTACATAACCTTACCACAGAATGCATTCAATATAAAGTAATGCATTCTACTCGAAGGAGCGTAGAGTTCAATTTTGCTGATAACTACTATGTGCTAACATGATGTAAACATTGTTAGCACACTAGCCATATGATTTAGAGTTGTTTGCAACCAATTTTATGAGTGTGCTACCTATGCTCCAGAAGTTACTTTCAGTAACTTTACCTTCTCTACACTGTGGAACTTTAGCCTTTGCAGAAGTAAGCCAAGTCAGTGGCTGATCCAAAGTAAATGGTACCAGGTAGGTTACTGAATTCACCTTGCATTGGAGTATTCCATGTCACTGAGCACTCTACATGCAATATCTATACAGTTCCAAACCACCCAGTGTAGTTATGTACACAACCTTACCACAGAATGCATTGAATAGAAAGTAATGCATTCAACTCAATGGAGTGTACAGTTCAATTTTGCTGATAGCTACTATGTGCTAACATGATGTAAACATTGCTAGTACACTGACCATATGATTTAGAGTTGTCTGCAACCAATTTTATGAGTGTGCTACCTATTCTCCAGAAGTTACTTTCAGTAACATTACCTTCTCTAGACAGTGGAACTTTAGACTTTGCAGAATTGAACCAAGTCAATGGCCATCACATTCTAAATGGTACCAGGTAGGTTACTGAATTCAGCTTGCATTGGAGTTTTCCATGGCACTGAGCACTCTACATGCAATATCTACACAGTTCCAAATCACCCAGAGTAGTTATGTACACAACCTTACCACAGAATGCATTGAATAGAAAGTAAATCATTCAACTCAATTGAGTGTACAGTTCAATTTTGCTGATAACTACTATGTGCTAACATGATGTAAACATTGTTAGCACACTAGCCATATGATATAGAGTTGTTTGCAACCAATTTTATGAGTGTGCTACCTATTCTCCAGAAGTTACTTTCAGTAACATTACCTTCTCTACACAGTGGAACTTTAGACTTTGCAGAATTGAACCAAGTCAGTGGCTGTTCCACTGTAAATGGTACCAGGTAGGTTACTGAATTCAGCTTGCATTGGAGTATTCCATGGCACTGAGCACTCTACATGCAATATCTATACAGTTCCAAACCACCCAGTGTAGTTATGTACACAACCTTACCACAGAATGCATTGAATAGAAAGTAATTCATTCAACTCAATGGAGTGTACAGTTCAATTTTGCTGATAACTACTATGTGTAAACATGATGTAAACATTGTTAGCACACTAGCCATATGATTTAGAGTTCTTTGCAACCAATTTTATGAGTGTGCTACCTATTCTCCAGAAGTTACTTTCAGTAACATTACCTTCTCTACACAGTGGAACTTTAGCCTTTGCAGAATTGAACCAAGTGAATGGCTGTTCCACTGTAAATGGTACCAGGTAGGTTACTGAATTCAGCTTGCATTGGAGTATTCCATGGCACTGAGCACTCTACATGCAATATCTATACAGTTCCAAATCACCCAGACTAGTTACGTACACAACCTTACCACAGAATGCATTGAATAGAAAGTAATGCATTCAACTCAATGGAGTGTACAGTTCAATTTTGCTGATAACTACTATGTGCTAACATGATGTAAACATTGGTAGCACACTAACCATATGATTTAGAGTTGTCTGCAACCAATTTTATGAGTGTGCTACCTATTCTCCAGAAGTTACTTTCAGTAACATTACCTTCTCTACACAGTGGAACTTTAGACTTTGCAGAATTGAACCAAGTCAGTGGCTGTTCCACTGTAAATGGTACCAGGTAGGTTACTGAATTCAGCTTGCATTGGAGTATTCCATGGCACTGAGCACTGCTTACATGCAATATCTATACAGTTCCAAACCACCCAGTGTAGTTATGTACACAACCTTACCACAGAATGCATTGAATAGAAAGTAATTCATTCAACTCAATGGAGTGTACAGTTCAATTTTGCTGATAACTACTATGTGTAAACATGATGTAAACATTGTTAGCACACTAGCCATATGATTTAGAGTTCTTTGCAACCAATTTTATGAGTGTGCTACCTATTCTCCAGAAGTTACTTTCAGTAACATTACCTTCTCTACACAGTGGAACTTTAGCCTTTGCAGAATTGAACCAAGTGAATGGCTGTTCCACTGTAAATGGTACCAGGTAGGTTACTGAATTCAGCTTGCATTGGAGTATTCCATGTCACTGAGCACTCTACATGCAATATCTATACAGTTCCAAACCACCCAGTGTAGTTATGTACACAACCTTACCACAGAATGCATTGAATAGAAAGTAATGCATTCAACTCAATGGAGTGTACAGTTCAATTTTGCTGATAGCTACTATGTGCTAACATGATGTAAACATTGCTAGTACACTGACCATATGATTTAGAGTTGTCTGCAACCAATTTTATGAGTGTGCTACCTATTCTCCAGAAGTTACTTTCAGTAACATTACCTTCTCTAGACAGTGGAACTTTAGACCTTGCAGAATTGAACCAAGTCAATGGCCATCACATTCTAAATGGTACCAGGTAGGTTACTGAATTCAGCTTGCATTGGAGTTTTCCATGGCACTGAGCACTCTACATGCAATATCTACACAGTTCCAAATCACCCAGAGTAGTTATGTACACAACCTTACCACAGAATGCATTGAATAGAAAGTAAATCATTCAACTCAATTGAGTGTACAGTTCAATTTTGCTGATAACTACTATGTGCTAACATGATGTAAACATTGTTAGCACACTAGCCATATGATTTAGAGTTGTTTGCAACCAATTTTATGAGTGTGCTACCTATGCTCCAGAAGTTACTTTCAGTAACTTTACCTTCTCTACACTGTGGAACTTTAGCCTTTGCAGAAGTAAGCCAAGTCAGTGGCTGATCCAAAGTAAATGGTACCAGGTAGGTTACTGAATTCACCTTGCATTGGAGTATTCCATGTCACTGAGCACTCTACATGCAATATCTATACAGTTCCAAACCACCCAGTGTAGTTATGTACACAACCTTACCACAGAATGCATTGAATAGAAAGTAAATCATTCAACTCAATTGAGTGTACAGTTCAATTTTGCTGATAACTACTATGTGCTACATGATGTAAACATTGTTAGCACACTAGCCATATGATATAGAGTTGTTTGCAACCAATTTTATGAGTGTGCTACCTATTCTCCAGAAGTTACTTTCAGTAGCATTACCTTCTCTACACAGTGGAACTTTAGACTTTGCAGAATTGAACCAAGTCAGTGGCTGTTCCACTGTAAATGGTACCAGGTTGGTTACTGAATTCAGCTTGCATTGGAGTATTCCATGGCACTGAGCACTCTACATGCAATATCTATACAGTTCCAAACCACCCAGTGTAGTTATGTACACAACCTTACCACAGAATGCATTGAATAGAAAGTAATTCATTCAACTCAATGGAGTGTACAGTTCAATTTTGCTGATAACTACTATGTGTAAACATGATGTAAACATTGTTAGCACACTAGCCATATGATTTAGAGTTCTTTGCAACCAATTTTATGAGTGTGCTACCTATTCTCCAGAAGTACTTTCAGTAACATTACCTTCTCTACACAGTGGAACTTTAGCCTTTGCAGAATTTGAACCAAGTGAATGGCTGTTCCACTGTAAATGGTACCAGGTAGGTTACTGAATTCAGCTTGCATTGGAGTATTCCATGGCACTGAGCACTCTACATGCAATATCTATACAGTTCCAAATCACCCAGACTAGTTACGTACACAACCTTACCACAGAATGCATTGAATAGAAAGTAATGCATTCAACTCAATGGAGTGTACAGTTCAATTTTGCTGATAACTACTATGTGCTAACATGATGTAAACATTGTTAGCACACTAGCCATATGATTTAGAGTTGATTGCAACCAATTTTATGAGTGTGCTACCTATTCTCCAGAAGTTACTTTCAGTAACATTACCTCGCTACACAGTGGAACTTTAGCCTTTGCCGAATTGAACCAAGTCAATGGCTGTTCCAATGTAAATGGTACCAGGTAGGTTACTGAATTCAGCTTGCATTGGAGTTTTCCATGGCACTGAGCACTCTACATGCAATATCTATACAGTTCCAAACCACCCAGTGTAGTTATGTACATAACCTTACCACAGAATGCATTGAATATAAAGTAATGCATTCTACTCGAAGGAGCGTAGAGTTCAATTTTGCTGATAACTACTATGTGCTAACATGATGTAAACATTGTTAGCACACTAGCCATATGATTTAGAGTTGTTTGCAACCAATTTTATGAGTGTGCTACCTATGCTCCAGAAGTTACTTTCAGTAACTTTACCTTCTCTACACTGTGGAACTTTAGCCTTTGCAGAAGTAAGCCAAGTCAGTGGCTGATCCAAAGTAAATGGTACCAGGTAGGTTACTGAATTCACCTTGCATTGGAGTATTCCATGTCACTGAGCACTCTACATGCAATATCTATACAGTTCCAAACCACCCAGTGTAGTTATGTACACAACCTTACCACAGAATGCATTGAATAGAAAGTAATGCATTCAACTCAATGGAGTGTACAGTTCAATTTTGCTGATAGCTACTATGTGCTAACATGATGTAAACATTGCTAGTACACTGACCATATGATTTAGAGTTGTCTGCAACCAATTTTATGAGTGTGCTACCTATTCTCCAGAAGTTACTTTCAGTAACATTACCTTCTCTAGACAGTGGAACTTTAGACTTTGCAGAATTGAACCAAGTCAATGGCCATCACATTCTAAATGGTACCAGGTAGGTTACTGAATTCAGCTTGCATTGGAGTTTTTCCATGGCACTGA